>NC_042990.1:42806904-42900288 GCF_901001165.1 Salmo trutta | reverse complement strand
CTTAGCTGAGATGTTACAGGGTGGGGGAGTTCTATCCTCTCCTCTTAGCTGAGATATTACAGGGTAGGGGAGTTCTATCCTCTCCTCTCCTCTTAGCTGAGATGTTACAGGGTGGGGGAGTTCTATCCTCTCCTCTTAGCTGAGATGTTACAGGGTGGGGTGAGTTCTATCCTCTCCTCTCCTCTTAGCTGAGATGTTACAGGGTGGGGGGAGTTCTATCCTCTCCTCTCCTCTTAGCTGAGATGTTACAGGGTGGGGGGAGTTCTATCCTCCCTCTTAGCTGAGATGTTACGGGTGGGGGGAGTTCTATCCTCTCCTCTCCTCTTAGCTGAGATGTTACAGGGTGGGGGGGGAGTTCTATTCTCTCCTCTTAGCTGAGATGTTACAGGGTGGGGGAGTTCTATCCTCTCCTCTTAGCTGAGATGTTACAGGGTGGGGGAGTTCTATTCTCTCCTCTTAGCTGAGATGTTACAGGGTGGGGGGAGTTCTATCCTCTCCTCTTAGCTGAGATGTTACAGGGTGGGGGAGTTCTATCCTCTCCTCTTAGCTGAGATGTTACAGGGTGGGGGAGTTCTATCCTCTCCCTCCTCTTAGCTGAGATGTTACAGGGTAGGGGAGTTCTATCCTCTCCTCTTAGCTGAGATGTTACAGGGTGGGGGAGTTCTATCCTCTCCTCTTAGCTGAGATATTACAGGGTAGGGGAGTTCTATCCTCTCCTCTCCTCTTAGCTGAGATGTTACAGGGGGGGGGAGTTCTATCCTCTCCTCTTAGCTGAGATGTTACAGGGTGGGGGGAGTTCTATCCTCTCCTCTTAGCTGAGATGTTACAGGGTGGGGGGAGTTCTATCCTCTCCTCTCCTCTTAGCTGAGATGTTACAGGGTGGGGGGAGTTCTATCCTCTCCTCTTAGCTGAGATGTTACAGGGGGGGGAGTTCTATCCTCTCCTCTCCTCTTAGCTGAGATGTTACAGGGTGGGGGGAGTTCTATTCTCTCCTCTTAGCTGAGATGTTACAGGGTGGGGGGTGAGTTCTATCCTCTCCTCTTAGCTGAGATGTTACAGGGTTGGGGGAGTTCTATCTCTCCTCTCTTAGCTGAGATGTTACAGGGTGGGGAGTTCTATCCTCTCCTCTTAGCTGAGATATTACAGGGTGGGGGAGTTCTCTCCTCTCCTCTTAGCTGAGATGTTACAGGGTGGGGGGAGTTCTATCCTCTCCTCTTAGCTGAGATGTTACAGGGTGGGGGGAGTTCTATCCTCTCCTCTTAGCTGAGATGTTACAGGGTGGGGGGAGTTCTAAAGCCTCTCCTCTCCTCAGTAGCTGAGATGTTTACAGGGTGGGGGGAGTTCTATCCTCTCCTCCTCTAGCTGAGATGTTACAGGGTGGGGGAGTTCTATCCTCTCCTCTTAGCTGAGATGTTACAGGGTGGGGGGAGTTCTATCCTCTCCTCTTAGCTGAGATGTTACAGGGTGGGGGGAGTTCTATCCTCTCCTCTTAGCTGAGATGTTACAGGGTGGGGGGGAGTTCTATCCTCTCCTCTTAGCTGAGATGTTACAGGGTGGGGGGAGTTCTATCCTCTCCTCTTAGCTGAGATGTTAAAGGGTGGGGGAGTTCTATCCTCTCCTCTCCTCTTAGCTGAGATGTTACAGGGTGGGGGAGTTCTATCCGTCTTAGGAGATGTTACAGGTGGGGGGAGTTCTATTCCTCTCCTCTTAGCTGAGATGTTACAGGGTGGGGGAGTTATATCCTCTCCTCTTAGCTGAGATGTTACAGGGTGGGGGAGTTCTATCACTCTCCTCTTAGCTGAGATGTACAGGGTGGGGGAGTTCTATCCTCTCCTCTTAGCTGAGATGTTACAGGGTGGGGGAGTTCTATCCTCTCCTCTTAGCTGAGATGTTTCAGGGTGGGGGAGTTCTATCCTCTCCTCTTAGCTGAGATTTACAGGGTAGGGGGAGTCTATCCTCTCCTCTCCTCTTAGCTGAGATGTTACAGGGTGGGGGAGTTCTATCCTCTCCTCTCCTCTTAGCTGAGATGTTACAGGGTGGGGGGGGAGTTCTATCCTCTCCTCTTAGCTGAGATGTTACAGGGTGGGGGGAGTTCTATCCTCTCCTCTCCTCTTAGCTGAGATGTTACAGGGTGGGGGGAGTTTCTATCCTCTCCTCTAGCTGAGATGTTACAGGGTGGGGGGAGTTCTATCCTCTCCTCTCCTCTTAGCTGAGATGTTACAGGGTGGGGGGAGTTCTATCCCTCTCCTCTTAGCTGAGATGTTACAGGGTGGGGGGAGTTCTATCCTCTCCTCTTAGCTGAGATGTTACAGGGTGGGGGGAGTTCTATCCTCTCCTCTCTTAGCTGAGATGTTACAGGGTGGGGGAGTTCTATCCTCTCCTCCTCTTAGCTGAGATGTTACAGGGTGGGGGGAGTTCTATCCTCTCCTCTTAGCTGAGATGTTACAGGGTGGGGGGAGTTCTATCCTCTCCTCTTAGCTGAGATGTTACAGGGTGGGGGGAGTTCTATCTCTCTCTCCTCTTAGCTGAGATGTTACAGGGTGGGGGGAGTTCTATCCTCTCCTCTTAGCTGAGATGTTACAGGGTGGGGGAGTTCTATCCTCTCCTCCTCTTAGCTGAGATGTTAACAGGGTGGGGGAGTTCTATCCTCTCCTCTTAGCTGAGATGTTACAGGGTGGGGGGAGTTCTATCCTCTCCTCTTAGCTGAGATGTTACAGGGTGGGGGAGTTCTATCCTCTCCTCTTAAGCTGAGAATGTTACAGGGTGGGGGGAGTTCTATCCTCTCCTCTTAGCTGAGATGTTACAGGGTGGGGGAGTTCTATCCTCTCCTCTTAGCTGAGATGTTACAGGGTGGGGAGTTCTATCCTCTCCTCCCTCTTAGCTGAGATGTTACAGGGTGGGGGGAGTTCTATCTCTCTCCTCTTAGCTGAGATGTTACAGGGTGGGGGAGTTCTATCCTCTCCTCTTAGCTGAGATGTTACAGGGTGGGGGGAGTTCTATCCTCTCCTCTTAGCTGAGATGTTACAGGGTGGGGGGAGTTCTATCCTCTCCTCTTAGCTGAGATGTTACAGGGTGGGGGAGTTCTATCCTCTCCTCTTAGCTGAGATGTTACAGGGGGGGGGGGGTCTATCCTCTCCTCTTAGCTGAGATGTTACAGGGGGGGGGGGAGTTCTATCCTCTCCTCTTAGCTGAGATGTTACAGGGTGGGGGAGTTCTATCCTCTCCTCTTAGCTGAGATGTTACAGGGTGGGGGAGTTCTATCCTCTCCTCTTAGCTGAGATGTTACAGGGTGGGGGAGTTCTATCCTCTCCTCTCCTCTTAGCTGAGATGTTACGGGGTGGGGGGGAGTTCTATCCTCTCCTCTTAGCTGAGATGTTACAGGGTGGGGGAGTTCTATCCTCTCCTCTTAGCTGAGATGTTACAGGGTGGGGGGAGTTCTATCCTCTCCTCTTAGCTTAGATGTTACAGGGGGGGGAGTTCTATCCTCCCTCTTAGCTGAGATGTTACAGGGTGGGGGAGTTTATATCCTCTCCTCTTAGCTGAGATGTTACAGGGTGGGGGAGTTCTATCCTCTCCTCTTAGCTGAGATGTTACAGGGTGGGGAGTTCTATCCTCTCCTCTTAGCTGAGATGTTACAGGGTGGGGGGAGTTCTATCCTCTCCTCTTAGCTGAGATGTTACAGGGTGGGGGAGTTCTATCCTCTCCTCTTAGCTGAGATGTTACAGGGTGGGGGGAGTTCTATCCTCTCCTCTTAGCTGAGATGTTACAGGGTGGGGGGAGTTCTATCCTCTCCTCTTAGCTGAGATGTTACAGGGTGGGGGGAGTTCTATCCTCTCCTCTCCTCTTAGCTGAGATGTTACAGGGTGGGGGGAGTTCTATCCTCTCCTCTCCTCTTAGCTGAGTTGTTACAGGGTGGGGGAGTTCTATCCTCTCCTCTCCTCTTAGCTGAGATGTTACAGGGTGGGGGAGTTCTATCCTCTCCTCTTAGCTGAGATGTTCAGGGTGGGGGAGTTCTATCCTCTCCTCTTAGCTGAGATGTTACAGGGTGGGGGAGTTCTATCCTCTCCTCTTAGCTGAGATGTTACAGGGTGGGGGAGTTCTATCCTCTCCTCTTAGCTGAGATGTTACAGGGTGGGGGGAGTTCTATCCTCTCCTCTTAGCTGAGATGTTACAGGGTGGGGGAGTTCTATCCTCTCCTCTTAGCTGAGATGTTACAGGGTGGGGGGAGTTCTATCCTCTCCTCTTAGCTGAGATGTTACAGGGTGGGGGGAGTTCTATCCTCTCCTCTTAGCTGAGATGTTTACAGGGTGGGGGAGTTCTATCCTCTCCTCTCCTCTTAGCTGAGATGTTACGGGGTGGGGGAGTTCTATCCTCTCCTCTTAGCTGAGATGTTACAGGGTGGGGGAGTTCTATCCTCTCCTCTTAGCTGAGATGTTACAGGGTGGGGGGAGTTCTATCCTCTCCTCTTAGCTTAGATGTTACAGGGTGGGGGGAGTTCTATCCTCCCCTCTTAGCTGAGATGTTACAGGGTGGGGGAGTTCTATCCTCTCCTCTTAGCTGAGATGTTACAGGGTGGGGGAGTTCTATCCTCTCCTCTTAGCTGAGATGTTACAGGGTGGGGGAGTTCTATCCTCTCCTCTTAGCTGAGATGTTACAGGGTGGGGGAGTTCTATCCTCTCCTCTTAGCTGAGATGTTACAGGGTGGGGGAGTTCTATCCTCTCCTCTTAGCTGAGATGTTACAGGGTGGGGGGAGTTCTATCCTCTCCTCTTAGCTGAGATGTTACAGGGTGGGGGGAGTTCTATCCTCTCCTCTTAGCTGATATGTTACAGGGTGGGGGAGTTCTATCCTCTCCTCTTAGCTGAGATGTTACAGGGTGGGGGGAGTTCTATCCTCTCCTCTTAGCTGAGATGTTACAGGGTGGGGGGAGTTCTATCCTCTCCTCTTAGCTGAGATGTTACAGGGTGGGGGAGTTCTATCCTCTCCTCTTAGCTGAGATGTTACAGGGTGGGGGAGTTCTATCCTCTCCTCTTAGCTGAGATGTTACAGGGTGGGGGAGTTCTATCCTCTCCTCTTAGCTGAGATGTTACAGGGTGGGGGAGTTCTATCCTCTCCTCTTAGCTGAGATGTTACAGGGTGGGGGGAGTTCTATCCTCTCCTCTTAGCTGAGATGTTACAGGGTGGGGGAGTTCTATCCTCTCCTCTTAGCTGAGATGTTACAGGGTGGGGGAGTTCTATCCTCTCCTCTTAGCTGAGATGTTACAGGGTGGGGGAGTTCTAATCCTCTCCTCTTAGCTGAGATGTTACAGGGTGGGGGGAGTTATATCCTCTCCTCTTAGCTGAGATGTTACAGGGTGGGGGGAGTTCTATCCTCTCCTCTTAGCTGAGATGTTACAGGGTGGGGGGAGTTCTATCCTCTCCTCTTAGCTGAGATGTTACAGGGTGGGGGGAGTTCTATCCTCTCCTCTTAGCTGAGATGTTACAGGGTGGGGGAGTTCTATCCTCTCCTCTTAGCTGAGATGTTACAGGGTGGGGGAGTTCTATCCTCTCCTCTTAGCTGAGATGTTACAGGGTGGGGGGAGTTCTATCCTCTCCTCTTAGCTGAGATGTTACAGGGTGGGGGGAGTTCTATCCTCTCCTCTTAGCTGAGATGTTACAGGGTGGGGGAGTTCTATCCTCTCCTCTTAGCTGAGATGTTACAGGGTGGGGGGAGTTCTATCCTCTCCTCTTAGCTGAGATGTTACAGGGTGGGGGAGTTCTATCCTCTCCTCTTAGCTGAGATGTTACAGGGTGGGGGAGTTCTATCCTCTCCTCTTAGCTGAGATGTTACAGGGTGGGGGGGAGTTCTATCCTCTCCTCTTAGCTGAGATGTTACAGGGTGGGGGAGTTCTATCCTCTCCTCTTAGCTAGATGTTACAGGGTGGGGGAGTTCTATCCTCTCCTCTTAGCTGAGATGTTACAGGGTGGGGGGAGTTCTATCCTCTCCTCTTAGCTGAGATGTTACAGGGTGGGGGGAGTTCTATCCTCTCCTCTTAGCTGAGATGTTACAGGGTGGGGGGAGTTCTATCCTCTCCTCTTAGCTGAGAGTTTACAGGGAGGGGGAGTTCTAAATCCTCTCCTCTTAGCTGAGATGTTACAGGGTGGGGGGGTTTCTATCCTCTCCCTCTTAGCTGAGGAGTTACAGGGTGGGGGAGTTCTAATCTCTTCCTCTTAGCTGAGATGTTACAGGGTGGGGGAGTTCTATCCTCTCCTCTCTTAGCTGAGATGAGATGTTACAGGGTGGGGGGAGTTCTATCCTCTCCTCTCCTCTTAGCTGAGATGTTACAGGGTGGTGGGAGTTCTATCCTCTCCTCTTAGCTGAGATTTTACAGGGTGGGGGGAGTTCTATCCTCTCCTCTCCTCTTAGCTGAGATGTTACAGGGTGGGGGGAGTTCTATCCTCTCCTCTTAGCTGAGATGTTACAGGGTGGGGGGAGTTCTATCCTCTCCTCTTAGCTGAGATGTTACAGGGTGGGGGGAGTTCTATCCTCTCCTCTCCTCTTAGCTGAGATGTTACAGGGTGGGGGAGTTCTATCCTCTCCTCTCCTCTTAGCTGAGATGTTACAGTGTGGGGGGAGTTCTATCCTCTCCTCTTAGCTGAGATGTTACAGGGTGGGGGAGTTCTATCCTCTCCTCTTAGCTGAGATGTTACAGGGTGGGGGGAGTTCTATCCTCTCCTCTTAGCTGAGATGTTACAGGGTGGGGGAGTTCTATCCTCTCCTCTTAGCTGAGATGTTACAGGGTGGGGGGAGTTCTATCCTCTCCTCTTAGCTGAGATGTTACAGGGTGGGGGAGTTCTATCCTCTCCTCTTAGCTGAGATGTTACAGGGTGGGGGAGTTCTATCCTCTCCTCTCCTCTTAGCTGAGATGTTACAGGGTGGGGGAGTTCTATCCTCTCCTCTCCTCTTAGCTGAGATGTTACAGGGTGGGGGGAGTTCTATCCTCTCCTCTTAGCTGAGATGTTACAGGGTGGGGGAGTTCTATCCTCTCCTCTTAGCTGAGATGTTACAGGGTGGGGGGAGTTCTATCCTCTCCTCTTAGCTGAGATGTTACAGGGTGGGGGGAGTTCTATCCTCTCCTCTTAGCTGAGATGTTACAGGGTGGGGGAGTTCTATCCTCTCCTCTTAGCTGAGATGTTACAGGGTGGGGGAGTTCTATCCTCTCCTCTTAGCTGAGATGTTACAGGGTGGGGGGAGTTCTATCCTCTCCTCTCCTCTAGCTGAGATGTTACAGGGTGGGGGGAGTTCTATCCTCTCCTCTTAGCTGAGATGTTACAGGGTGGGGGGAGTTCTATCCTCTCCTCTTAGCTGAGATGTTACAGGGTGGGGGGAGTTCTATCCTCTCCTCTTAGCTGAGATGTTACAGGGTGGGGGGAGTTCTATCCTCTCCTCTTAGCTGAGATGTTACAGGGTGGGGGGAGTTCTATCCTCTCCTCTTGAGCTGAGATGTTACAGGGGGGGGGGAGTTCTATCCTCTCCTCTTAGCTGAGATGTTACAGGGTGGGGGAGTTCTATCCTCTCCTCTTAGCTGAGATGTTACAGGGTGGGGGGAGTTCTATCCTCTCCTCTTAGCTGAGATGTTACAGGGTGGGGGAGTTCTATCCTCTCCTCTTAGCTGAGATGTTACAGGGTGGGGGAGTTCTATCCTCTCCTCTCCTCTTAGCTGAGATGTTACAGGGTGGGGGAGTTCTATCCTCTCCTCTTAGCTGAGATGTTACAGGGTGGGGGGAGTTCTATCCTCTCCTCTTAGCTGAGATGTTACAGGGTGGGGGGAGTTCTATCCTCTCCTCTTAGCTGAGATGTTACAGGGTGGGGGGAGTTCTATCCTCTCCTCTTAGCTGAGATGTTACAGGGTGGGGGAGTTCTATCCTCTCCTCTTAGCTGAGATGTTACAGGGTGGGGGAGTTCTATCCTCTCCTCTTAGCTGAGATGTTACAGGGTGGGGGAGTTCTATCCTCTCCTCTTAGCTGAGATGTTACAGGGTGGGGGGAGTTCTATCCTCTCCTCTTAGCTGAGATGTTACAGGGTGGGGGAGTTTCTATCCTCTCCTCTTAGCTGAGATGTTACAGGGTGGGGGAGTTCTATCCTCTCCTCTTAGCTGAGATGTTACAGGGTGGGGGAGTTCTATCCTCTCCTCTTAGCTGAGATGTTACAGGGTGGGGGAGTTCTATCCTCTCCTCTTAGCTGAGATGTTACAGGGTGGGGGAGTTCTATCCTCTCCTCTTAGC
The DNA here is from genome assembly GCF_901001165.1 of Salmo trutta. Classification (NCBI taxonomy): domain Eukaryota; kingdom Metazoa; phylum Chordata; class Actinopteri; order Salmoniformes; family Salmonidae; genus Salmo; species Salmo trutta. The sequence continues at coordinate 42,892,024 of NC_042990.1, read as the reverse complement.
TGAGATGTTACAGGGTGGGGGAGTTCTATCCTCTCCTCTTAGCTGAGATGTTACAGGGTGGGGGGAGTTCTATCCTCTCCTCTTAGCTGAGATGTTACAGGGTGGGGGGAGTTCTATCCTCTCCTCTTAGCTGAGATGTTACAGGGTGGGGGAGTTCTATCCTCTCCTCTTAGCTGAGATGTTACAGGGTGGGGGGAGTTCTATCCTCTCCTCTCCTCTTAGCTGAGATGTTACAGGGTGGGGGAGTTCTATCCTCTCCTCTTAGCTGAGATGTTACAGGGTGGGGGGAGTTCTATCCTCTCCTCTTAGCTGAGATGTTACAGGGTGGGGGAGTTCTATCCTCTCCTCTTAGCTGAGATGTTACAGGGTGGGGGAGTTCTATCCTCTCCTCTTAGCTGAGATGTTACAGGGTGGGGGAGTTCTATCCTCTCCTCTTAGCTGAGATGTTACAGGGTGGGGGGAGTTCTATCCTCTCCTCTTAGCTGAGATGTTACAGGGTGGGGGAGTTCTATCCTCTCCTCTTAGCTGAGATGTTACAGGGTGGGGGGAGTTCTATCCTCTCCTCTTAGCTGAGATGTTACAGGGTGGGGGGAGTTCTATCCTCTCCTCTTAGCTGAGATGTTACAGGGTGGGGGGAGTTCTATCCTCTCCTCTTAGCTGAGATGTTACAGGGTGGGGGGGGTTCTATCCTCTCCTCTTAGCTGAGAGTGTTACAGGGTGGGGGGAGTTCTATCCTCTCCTCTTAGCTGAGATGTTACAGGGTGGGGGAGTTCTATCCTCTCCTCTTAGCTGAGATGTTACAGGGTGGGGGAGTTCTATCCTCTCCTCTTAGCTGAGATGTTACAGGGTGGGGGGAGTTCTATCCTCTCTCTCCTCTTAGCTGAGATGTTACAGGGTGGGGGAGTTCTATCCTCTCCTCCTTAAGCTGAGATGTTACAGGGTGGGGGGAGTTCTATCCTCTCCTCTTAGCTGAGATGTTACAGGGTTGGGGGGAGTTCTATCCTCTCCTCTTAGCTGAGATGTTACAGGGTGGGGGAGTTCTATCCTCTCCTCTTAGCTGAGATGTTACAGGGTGGGGGGAGTTCTATCCTCTCCTCTTAGCTGAGATGTTACAGGGTGGGGGAGTTCTATCCTCTCCTCTTAGCTGAGATGTTACAGGGTGGGGGGAGTTCTATTCTCTCCTCTTGGCTGAGATGTTACAGGGTGGGGGGAGTTCTATCCTCTCCTCTTAGCTGAGATGTTACAGGGTGGGGGAGTTCTATCCTCTCCTCTTAGCTGAGATGTTACAGGGTGGGGGAGTTCTATCCTCTCCTCTTAGCTGAGATGTTACAGGGTGGGGGGAGTTCTATCCTCTCCTCTCCTCTTAGCTGAGATGTTACAGGGTGGGGGAGTTCTATCCTCTCCTCTTAACTGAGATGTTACAGGGTGGGGGGAGTTCTATCCTCTCCTCTTAGCTGAGATGTTACAGGGTGGGGGAGTTCTATCCTCTCCTCTTAGCTGAGATGTTACAGGGTGGGGGAGTTCTATCCTCTCCTCTTAGCTGAGATGTTACAGGGTGGGGGAGTTCTATCCTCTCCTCTTAGCTGAGATGTTACAGGGTGGGGGGAGTTCTATCCTCTCCTCTTAGCTGAGATGTTACAGGGTGGGGGGAGTTCTATCCTCTCCTCTTAGCTGAGATGTTACAGGGTGGGGGAGTTCTATCCTCTCCTCTTAGCTGAGATGTTACAGGGTGGGGGAGTTCTATCCTCTCCTCTTAGCTGAGATGTTACAGGGTGGGGGGAGTTCTATCCTCTCCTCTCCTCTTAGCTGAGATGTTACAGGGTGGGGGAGTTCTATCCTCTCCTCTTAACTGAGATGTTACAGGGTGGGGGGAGTTCTATCCTCTCCTCTTAGCTGAGATGTTACAGGGTGGGGAGTTCTATCCTCTCCTCTTAGCTGAGATGTTACAGGGTGGGGGAGTTCTATCCTCTCCTCTTAGCTGAGATGTTACAGGGTGGGGGAGTTCTATCCTCTCCTCTTAGCTGAGATGTTACAGGGTGGGGGGAGTTCTATCCTCTCCTCTTAGCTGAGATGTTACAGGGTGGGGGGAGTTCTATCCTCTCCTCTTAGCTGAGATGTTACAGGGTGGGGGGAGTTCTATCCTCTCCTCTTAGCTGAGATGTTACAGGGTGGGGGGAGTTCTATCCTCTCCTCTTAGCTGAGATGTTACAGGGTGGGGGGAGTTCTATCCTCTCCTCTTAGCTGAGATGTTACAGGGTGGGGGAGTTCTATCCTCTCCTCTTAGCTGAGATGTTACAGGGTGGGGGGAGTTCTATTCTCTCCTCTCCTGTTTGCTCATTCTTGTTTAATATTCTCAGTGTGTCTTCATGTACACACCACCAAGGTTTTCTCCTGGTCTCCTCTTGGCTTCCGTACCACACACACACACACACACATGCACATATACACTCAGAACCCCCCCCCCCCCCCCCCCACACACCCACCCCTTCCATACCTGTTTTTTATGTCACTCCCTTATTGAAAAGAGAGGGATCAGTAGATCTGGCACTGTAGAGAGACAGAGAGAGATTCAAGAGGTTTTCTCTAAACATGGACACACTCAGAGAGACAGAGAGACAGAGAGAGAGACTCAGGAGCATCAGTCTAAACACTCTGGTCCAACACATGTTAAAGGAAGTAAACAGGGAAGACATTGAGAGATTGGAAAATATCATCTGGAAATAATACATGTTCTCAGGCTGTTAGGAGATATAGATAAACGGGTAAAAGCAGTACTAAACCTGCACCTGTTGACGACACAAGTTGTTCTGCTTCCACGAGCACCTCCAATGCTAGCATCAGTAATTCTACATGTGTTGTTAGCCCAGCTAGCACGGACAATGACAGTTGTGAATCTGATGCAGCCGAAGAGCTACTGCCCCCCCCCTTACCCAGGAAAGCACCGAACAACAGACCGGGACGTTGGACTATCGAAAAGACGCAAATATATATATATTTTTTTTATTTCACCTTTATTTAACCAGGTAGGCAAGTTGAGAACAAGTTCTCATTTACAATTGCGACCTGGCCAAGATAAAGCAAAGCAGTTCGACAACATACAAAAACACAGAGTTACACATGGAGTAAAACAACATACAATCAATGATACAGTAGAAAGAAATAAGACTATATACAATGTGAGCAAATGATGTGAGATAAGGGAGGTAAAGGCAAAAAAGGCAAATATGATGAGAACTACATTGATTTGGGGTTCACTTATATTGGGAGTAGTGCCTTTCCTCAGCCACACTGTGTTATATGTGCAAAAGTACTATCTCACAACTCAATGAAACCTTCACTCTCGCGCAGACATTTAGAAACAAAACATGCCAATTTGGAAAATAAGCCACAGGAGTTTTTTGAGTGAGAATAAAGACGACTTTTGAGTAGTAAGACCTGTATAAAAGCAACAGATACCATTAATAAGAAGGAGCTAGAAGAGTCTTATATGGTGAGCTACCGAGTGGCGAGGACAGGCAAGCCCCATACTATTGTGGAGGACTTAATTCTTCCTGCTGCCGCGGATATGGCTGGGACAATGCTGGTGGAAAAGGCCCAAAACAACTATACAGACAATGCCTCCATCAAACAACACTGTTTCACGACGCATCAGTGACATGGCAGGAGATGTTTTGAAACAATTACTGCTTCGTATACAAGCCAGTGAATTCTATGCGTTACAGCTGGATGAGTCAACAGACTTGGCGGGCCTGGCACAGCTCCTGGTATATGTCCGTTACGTTTATGGGGAGTCAATTAAGGAAGACATCCTCTTCCGCAAACCACTGGAAACCAGGACAACATGAGGGGATATTTTTAAACTACTGGACAGCTTTGTGACATCAAATGGACTTTGGTGGTCAAGATGTGTTGGTATCTGTACTGATGGAGCAAAAGCCATGACAGGGAGACATAGTGGAGTGGTAACGCGCGTGCAAGCAGTTGCTCCCGACACCACTTGGGTACACTGCAGCATCCACCGAGAGACTCTTGTTGCCAAGGGAATGCCTGACAGCTTGAAAGACGTTTTGGACACTACAGTGAAAATAGTTAACTTTGTTAAAGCAAAAGGCCCCTGAACTCTTGTGTATTTTCTGCACTATGCAATGATATGGGCAGCGACCATGTAACGCTTTTACAACATACAGAAGGTATAAAGAGACAAAGTATTGACACGTTTGTTTTTATTTAGAGACGAGCTTAAAGTTTTATTTACTGACCTTTATTTTCACTTGTCTGACCACTTGCATGATGGTGAGTTTCCCACACGACTGGCCTGTATGGGAGATGTTTTTTCTCACCTGAATGATCTGAATCTATGATTACAGGGACTCTCCGCAACTATATTTAATGTGCGGGACAAAATTGAGGCTATGATTAAGAAGTTGGAGCTCTTCTCTGTCTGCATTAACAAGGACAAACACACAGGTCTTTCCATCACTGTATGATTTTTTTTGTGTGCAAACAAACTCAAGCTTACTGTCACGTCCTGGCCAGTATAAGGGTTAATTGTTATTGTAGTTTGGTCAGGACGTGGCAGAGGCTATTTGTTTTATGTGGTTCGGGGTGGTGTTTTGGTAGAAGGGCGTTTGATTGATTATTTCCGGGGTTTTGGTTTATGGTCTATGTTTATGTAGTTCTATGTGTAGTCTGGTTAATGTATTTCTATGTTAGGTTGATTGGGGTTTGGGACTCTCAATTGGAGGCAGGTGCTTCCTCGTTGCCTCTGATTGAGAGTCCTATATATGGGTAATTGTTTGGTGTAGGTTTTGTGGGAGATTGTTTCTTGTCTAGCGTGTATGAGCCTGAGAAGACTGTTCGGTGATCGTGAGTTTGTTTTGTTGTTTTGGTGTTCATTTTGAGTTTAATAAATGTTCAAGATGAACAAACACAGTCCTGCTGCATTTTGGTCCTCCTTTTCCGATGATGATTTCGCTATATTGTCTGACGACGACGACAACCGTGACACTTACAGACAATGTCAAATGTGATATAGCGAAGCACCTGATTGGGCAATTATGCATCCGAAACGGATGACACGAACAACTGGATTCGTTATCCTTTTCCTGCCTCCAGTCCACTTACCGATATCTGAACAAGAGAGACTCATCCAAATTGCAACAAGCGGTTCTGTGAAAATGTAATTTAATCAGAAGCCGCTGCCAGATTTCTGGATTGGGCTGCGCTCAGAGTATCCTGCCTTTGGCAAATCGCGCTGTTAAGACACTGATGCCCTTTGCAACCACGTACCTATGTGAGAGTGGATTCTCGGCCCTCACGAGCATGAAAACTAAATACAGGCACAGACTGTGTGTGAAAAATGATTTAAGACTGAGACTCTCTCCAATACAACCTAACATTGCAGAGTTATGTGCATCCTATCAAGCTCACCTTTATCAGATTAACACATACAGTGTTATATGTAAATAAAGAGCAACATTATTGATTATTATTATAATTTGTGCCCTGGTCCTTTAAGAGCTCTATGTCACTTCCCACAAGCCGGGTTGTGACAAAAACCTCACACTCATTCTTATGTTTAATAAATGTATCGTATAGTGTGTGTGTGGCAGGCTTACAATGATGGCAAAAAAACTACATTTGAGAGTGCGCTGACCCTGGTTCTAGAGGGGGTACGCAGCTGGAGGTTGAATGTTTGAAGGGGTACGGGACTATAAAAAGAAAAAAGAAAACATTTTTGGGAACCTCTGTTCTAGAGACACAGTTGTACTATGTACTGTATGGTGAAAGACATGTTCCAAAATGGCACCCTATTCCCCATACACGGGATTCAGACTGCTGGACTTTGTCCACATTTTGTTATGTTACAGCCTTATTCTAAAATGGATTAAATCAAACAAATCTTCAGCAATTTACACCCCATAATGACAAAGCGAAATCTGGTTTTAGAATTTGTTTGCAAATGCATTAACAATAAGTATACAGTGCTTTCAGAAAATATTCAGACCCCTTGACTTGTTCCACATTTTGTTACGTTACAGCCTTGTTCTAAAATTGATTAGAAAATAAATAATTCAGCAATGTACACACAATACCCCATTAAGACAAAGCAAAAACAGTTTTTTGGACATTTTTACAAATTCATTACAAATAAAAACAGAAATACCTTTACATTTACATAAGTATTCAGACCCTTTGTTATGAGACTCGAAATTGAGTTCTGGTGCATCCTGTTTCCATTGATCATCCTTGAGATGTTTCTACAACTTGATTGGAGTCCACCTGTGGTAAATTTAATTGATTAGACATGATTTGGAAAGGTACACACCTGTCTATATAAGGTCCCACAGTTGACAGTTCAGGTCAGAGCAAAAGCCAAGCCATGAGGTCAAAGGAATTGTCCGTAGAGCTACAAGACAGAACTGTGTCGAAGCACAGATCTAGGAAACGGTACCAACAAATGTCTACAGCATTGAAGGTCCCCAAGAACACAATGGCCTCCATCATTCTTAAATGGAAAAAGTTTGGAACCACCAAGACTCTTCCTAGAGCTGGCCGCCCGGCCAAACTGATCAATCGGGGGAGAAGGGCCTTGGTCAGGGAGGTGACCAAGAACCCAATGGTCACAGAGTTCCTCTGTGGAGATGGGAGAACCTTCCAGAAGGACAACCATCTCTGCAGCACTCCACCAACCAGGTCTTTATGGTAGAGTGGCCAGACGGAAGCCACTCCTCAGTGAAAGGCACATGATAGCCCCCAAGGAGTTTGCCAAAAGGCACCTAAAGGACTCAGACCATGAGAAACAAGATTCTCTGGTCTGATGAAACCAAGATTGAACTCTTTGTCCTAAATGCCAAGCGTCACGTCTAGAGGAAATCTGGCACCATCCCTACGGTGAAGCATGGTGGTGGCAGCATCATGCTGTGGGGATGTTTTTCAGCAGCAGGGACTGGGAGACTAGTCGGGATTGAGAGAAAGATGAACGGAGCAAAGTACTTAAAGATCCTTGATGAAAACCTGCTCCAGAGCGCTCAGGACCACACACTGGGGTGAAGGTTCACCTTCCAACAGGACAACGACCCTAAGCACACAGCCAAGACAACGCAGGAGTGGCTTCGGATGTCCTTGAATGGCCCAGAAAGATACCGGACTTGAACCCGATCTAACATCTCTGGAGAGGTCTGAAAATATCTGTGCAGCGACGCTCCCCATCCAACCTGACAGAGCTTGAGAGGATCTGCAGAGAAGAATGGGAGAAACTCCCCAAATACAGGTGTGCCAAGCTTGTAGCGTCATACCCAAGAAGTATTCGCTGCCAAACGTGCTTCATCAAAGTACTGAGTAAAGGGTGTGAATACTAATGTAAATGTGATATTTCCTTTTTTTTTTTTGTTTTTTTTTATAAGCTAAAATATTTAAAAACCTGTTTTTGATTTTTCATTATGGGTTATTGTGTGTAGATTGATGAGGGGAAAAAATGATTTAATCATTTTTAGAATAAGGATGTAACGTAACAAAATGTGGAAAAAGTCAAGGGGTCTGAATACTATCAGAATGAACTCATAGTGCAGTGCTTTTGACCAGAGCCTTCTGGTGTTAGTGGTGCTAATGCTAAGGCTAAGGCTAAGGCTAATGCTAAGGCTAATGCTAATGCACATTGTATTGAACTAGCTCTGCCTGCCAGTCCTTAGACTTTCCCTGTGTCTCTCCATATGTCTTCCATTAAACTAAAATCATTCAATCCCTGGCAGGACATGGTTAGCTTCCAATAACATATTATCACATAATGTGTTCCATATGTATTCAGGTCTCTCTCTCCGTCTCTCTTTTCAATGGGCTTTATTGGCATGGGAAACATATATTAACATTGCCAAAGGAAGTTTTTTTGTTTTATAACTAGGCAAGTCAGTTAAGAACAAATTCTTATTTTCATTGACATAGGAACAACCCTAACTGCCTTGTTCAGGGGCAGAACGACAGATTTGTACCTTGTCAGGTCAGGGATTTGAACTTACAACCTTTCAGTTACTAGTCCAACACTCTAACCACTAGGCTACCCTGCCGAATCAAAGTAGATAATACAATTAACAGTAAACATTACACTCACAGAAGTTCCAAAAGAATAAAAACATTTCAAATGTCATATTATGTCTATATACAGTGTTGTAATGATGTACAAATGGTTAAAGTACAAAAGGTAAAATAAATCAACATAAATATGGGTTGTATTTACAATGGTGTTTGTTCTTCACTGGTTGACCTTTTCTTGTGGCAACAGGTCACACATCTTGCTGCTGTGATGGAACACTGTGATATTTCACCCAGTAGATATGGTAGTTTATCAAAATTGGGTTTGTTTTCAAATTCTTTGAGGATCTGTGTAATCTGAGGGAAATATGTGCCTCTAATATGGTCATACATTTGGCAGGAGGTTAGGAAGTGCAGCTCAGTTTCCACCTCATTTTGTGGGCAGTGGGCATATAGCCTGTCTTTTCTTGAGAGCCATGTCTGCCTACAGTAGACTTTCTCAATAGCAAGGCTATGCTCACTGAGTCTGTACATAGTCAAAGCTTTCCATAAGATTGGGTCAGTCACAGTGGTCAGGTATTCTGCTACTGTGTTCTCTCTGTTTAGGGCCAAATAGCATTCTAGTTTGCTCTGTTTTTTTGTTCATTCTTTCCAATGTGTCAAGTAATTATCTTTTTTCTCTCTCTCTCTTGCTCTCTTTCTCACTCTCGTTCTGTTTACTCTCTCTCTCCCTCTGTTTTCTCTCTCTCCCACTCTTTCTCTCTCTGTTTTCTCTCTCTCGCTCTGTTTTCCCTCTCTCTCTCTCCATCTCTTTATTTCTCTGACCCAGAATTCCACGTTAACCATAGAGGAATTCCACTCTAAGCTGCAAGAAGCGACCAACTTCCCGCTCCGACCTTTCGTCATCCCGTTCCTGAAGGTACATAGTATTTCCACAAGGGTACGACACACACACACACACACACACACACACACACACACACACACACACACACACACACACACACACACACACAACACACGCCCCTCCACAGATCTGGAAACCATTTACCCGGCCGCAGAGCTGAGACACAGATATGCATATTTCACTAGTCTGTTTTCCCCCTCGTTCCTTGGATGGAAGGAACGCGGCATGCAGGCTATAGTAAATACCCTACATGGCTACATGATTTCCCCATGAGCCAAGAAGCTTTGAATTTCCTGTTCTATGGGACCTCATTTCATTTGATGGGTACGTGTTTTTCTCTCTCTGCATTTCAGATGTTAACTGGAGAGATGTGATTTGACCTAGCTCCACCCCTAGTGATGTAATTTCACCTAGCTCCACCCCTAATGATGTAATTTGACCTAGCTCCACCCCTAGTGATGTGATTTCACCTAGCTCCACCCCTAATGATGTAATTTGACCTAGCTCCACCCCTAGTGATGTGATTTGACCTAGCTCCACCCCTAGTGATGTAATTTGACCTAGCTCCACCCCTAGTGATGTGATTTGACCTAGCTCCACCCCCAGTGATGTAATTTGACCTAGCTCCACCCCCAGTGATGTAATTTGTCCTAGCTCCACCCCCAGTGATGTGATTTGACCTAGCTCCACCCCCAGTGATGTAATTTGACCTAGCTCCACCCCCAGTGATGTAATTTGACCTAGCTCCACCCCTAGTGATGTAATTTAACCTAGCTCCACCCCCAGTGATGTAATTTGACCTAGCTCCACCCCCAGTTATGTGATTTGACCTAGCTCCACCCTCAGTGATGTAATTTGACCTAGCTCCACCCCCAGTGATTTAATTTGACCTAGCTCCACCCCTAGTGATGTAATGTGACCTAGCTCCACCCCCAGTGATGTAATTTGACCTAGCTCCACCCCTAGTGATGTAATTTGACCTAGCTCCACCCCTAGTGATGTAATTTGACCTAGCTACACCCCCAGTGAAATAGAGTCCAGTTGAGGGGAGATGTAGCCTAAGCCCTCTGTAAAGTAGCCATCCACTCATCAACATCAGCTGTAATAAATTGATTGATAGGAGCCAGGAAGAACCAACTCAACACAACCAAGAGTTCAGTTATTTTAATTACGCAACATCTCCTCGTCCGTCTCTCCCTTTCTTTTGTCCCCGCCTCTCTCTCTCTCTCTCTCTCTCTCTCTCTCTCTCTCTCTCTCTCTCTCTCTCTGTCTCTCTCTGTCTCTCTACCAGCTCCCTCTCCAATCTCTCTTTCTCTCTCTTTTTCTCTCTCTCCACCAGCTCCCTCTCCAATATCTCTTTCTCTCTCTACCAGCTCCCTCTCCAATATCTCTCTCTCTCTGTCTTTCTCTCTCTCTCTCCCTCCACCAACCAGCTCCCCCCTCCGCCCAGAACCCTCTCTCCTCCTCTCTCCTCCTCTCTCCTCCACTCCCTGCCATATGGTTGCTGTATAATTTTTTTGTCTAATTTTAGTGCTCTGAATGAACACGTTTCTCTCTCTCTCCCTCTACGGGGCCTTTAATGCCAGAGACCATATGGCAGAGAGCGGTGAGCGGGAACGGGGGAGTTTATAGGTGCCTGCTAGAGACGGAAGAGACCTGAGAGCAGCTGCAACAATCTGCATTAGGACGGCTGGGGGTTTTCTTCAGGCTACTGTCACGACGTAGAGAGGGCAGGGGGATAGAGAGGGGAGTAAAGAACATACCAGGTCCACAGAGCTCAGTGTTCAACATGGATAATAAACATACCAGATCCACAGAGCTCAGTGTTCAACATGGATAATAAACATACCAGATCCACAGAGCTCAGTGTTCAACATGGATAGTAAACATACCAGATCCACAGAGCTCAGTGTTCAACATGGATAATAAACATACCAGATCCACAGAGCTTAGTGTTCAACATGGATAATAAACATACCAGATCCACAGAGCTCAGTGTTCAACATGGATAATAAACATACCAGATCCACAAAGCTCAATGTTCAACATGGATAATAAACATACCAGATCCACAGAGCTCAGTGTTCAGCATGGATAGTAAACATACCAGGTCCACAGAGCTCAGTGTTCAACATGGATAATAAACATACCAGATCCACAGAGCTCAGTGTTCAACATGGATAATAAACATACCAGATCCACAGAGCTCAGTGTTCAACATGGATAGTAAACATACCAGACCCACAGAGCTCAGTGTTCAACATGGATAGTAAACATACCAGACCACACAGAAACAGGGACATGAGGCTAGGATAGCTATTAGGCTACAATATTTAATATCACAGGCATTTGTTGTATAAACCAAACTCTGTTGCTAAACTAGCCATATATCAAGCCTAATTGGTCATAATATTTATAGTAATTAGTTCTAGTTCTTTAAACAGGACTGGATGTGAAATGATGAGTCATGTGTCCAGGGTTTTATTCACAAGACACCAAACTGAAGACAATGGACAGAAACAGGAAGGGATGATCTGAACTTATCCAATAAGAACATCTTGTCTTTTCCTCTTTGCTACGGTATGCAGTAGTAAATACGACCCAGGTTGTGTAGAAAGGTGATTCCCTTTCCTACGGTATGCAGTAGTAAATACGACCCAGGTTGTGTAGAAAGGTGATTCCCTTTCCTACGGTATGCAATAGTAAATACGACCCAGGTTGTGTAGAAAGGTGATTCCCTTTCCTACGGTATGCAGTAGTAAATACGACCCAGGTTGTGTAGAAAGGTGATTCCCTTTCCTACGGTATGCAGTAGTAAATACGACCCAGGTTGTGTAGAAAGGTGATTCTCTTTCCTACGGTATGCAGTAATAAATACGACCCAGGTTGTGTAGAAAGTTTGTTGGCGAGGAATTGTCTTTTATCATCATGACATCTCTCCTGTCGTTGGGTGTGTCCCAAATTATACCCTATTCCCTATATAGTGCACTACTTTAGACCGGAGCCCTATAGAACCCTATTCCCTATATATAGTACACTACTTTAGACCAGGACCCTATGGGACCCTATTCCCTATATAGTGCACTACTTTAGACCAGGGTCCTTAGCCATTATCTTCCCTTGGGTCCGTTGTATATTTGAATGCATCTCATGTTTCTTCGGTGTTATGATAACCTCTGATTAATGAAAAGCCAGTTCACTGAGGTCAAAGCAATCCGTTTTTATTTGGTTGTTGTTGTTTTGTGGGGTATTTACTATGTTAAACTATGGAACGACTCATTAGATAGGACAGACAGCCTAGTGACTGACACTTGGTGTTTTGTCTTCCTGACTGTAGTCAATTACTGATGTGAACAAGTGTTGTGGTGAAATAATGGACTTTAATAGTCCATCAAAGCAGCTCAACAATGGGCTGAAGGAGAGAGACACAGAGACAGAGAGACACAGACAGAGAGAGAGAGACACAGAGACAGACAGACAGACAGACAGACAGACAGACAGACAGACAGACAGACAGACAGACAGACAGACAGACAGACAGACAGACAGACAGACAGACAGACAGACAGACAGACAGACAGACAGACAGACAGACAGACAGACAGACAGAAAAGAGAATAACAAAATAAAAACAAAAGGAGGAGAGATGCTCCAGTCTCTTCTACACTCTTAGAACAAAGTGTTCTGCGGCTCTCCCCATAGGAGAACCCTTTGGGGGTCCAGGTTGAGCCCTTTTTGGTTCCAGGTAGAACCCTTTTGGGTTCCAGGTTGAGCCCTTTTTGGTTCCAGGTAGAACTCTTTTGGGTTCCAGGTAGAACGCTTTTGGGTTCCAGGCAGGACTCTTTTGGGTTCCAGGTAGAACCCTTTTGGGTTCCAGGTAGAACCCTTTTGGTTCCAGGTAGAACCCTTTTGGTTCCAGGTAGAACTCTTTTGGGTTCCAGGTAGAACTCTTTTGGGTTCCAGGTAGAACTCTTTTGGGTTCCAGGTAAAACCCTTTTGGGTTCCAGGCAGAACTCTTTTGGGTTCCAGGTAGAACCCTTTTGGTTCCAGGTAGAACCCTTTTGGTTCCAGGTAGAACCCTTTTTGGTTCCAGGTAGAACCCTTTTGGTTCCAGGTAGAACCCTTTTTGGTTCCACCTCTCTCCATCTGGTGGCTTTGAGGTCACATTTACACCTTTATAACCCCCCAGCCACCTCTCTCCATCTGGTGGCTTTGAGGTCACATTTACACCTTTATAACCCCCAGCCACCTCTCTCCATCTGGTGGCTTTGAGGTCACATTTACACCTTTATAACATCCCAGCCACCTCCCTCCATCTGGTGGCTTTGGGGTCACATTTACACCTTTATAACCCCCCAGCCACCTCACTCCATCTGGTGGCTTTGAGGTCACATTTACACCTTTATAACCCCCCAGCCACCTCTCCCCATCTGGTGGCTTTGAGGTCACATTTACACCTTTATGACCCCCCAGCCACTTCTCTCCATCTGGTGGCTTTGAGGACACATTTACACCTTTATGACCCCCAGCCATCTCTCTCCATCTGGTGGCTTTGAGGACACATTTACACCTTTATAACCCCCCAGCCACCTCTCTCCATCTGGTGGCTTTGGGGTCACATTTACACCTTTATGACCCCCCAGCCACCTCTCTCCATCTGGTGGCTTTGAGGTCACATTTACACCTTTATAACCCCCAGCCACCTTTCTCCATCTGGTGGCTTTGAGGTCACATTTACACCTTTCTAACCCCCCAGCCACCTCTCTCCATCTGGTGGCTTTGAGGTCACATTTACACCTTTATAACCCCCAGCCACCTCTCTCCATCTGGTGGCTTTGAGGTCACATGTACACCTTTATGACCCCCAGCCACCTCTCTCCATCTGGTGGCTTTGGGATCACATTTACACCTTTATAACCCCCCAGCCACCTCTCTCCATCTGGTGGCTTTGGGGTCACATTTACACCTTTATAACCCCCTGCCACCTCTCTCCATCTCTCATTATCAGGACAGAGAGAGTGATCATAAACACCAGCTATTTCTATAACTAGCCCTTTGATGGTGGCAGGTAGTGGGCCTCTCTGCCTCTCTGTGTACATCCCAAATGGTAGCCTATTCCATGTATATATATATATATATATATATATATATATATATATATATATATATATATATATATATATACTGCACTACTTCTGATATGTAATGCACTGTATAGGGAATAGTGTGTCATTTGGGACACTGCCTGTGGTTTGTTGTTTCTAACGAATCAGAGGAATCTCTGGGAGGACTAATGCATTATGGGTCACAGGAAATAGATCACTTTGAACATGATATAATCAGTATTAGAGTCCCTTTAGGCTCCCACTGTGTAAACCTCTGGAGTGGAACAAAGGCCCTCAAACTTCACGCTAGAGCTGCTAATGGATAAAGCTAAAGCCTCGAATGTCACAGAGGATAATGGTCTGGTACTGCTCTTCAGATGATGTGACGTTATTGTTGTGTCTTTGAGGGACAGAAAACCGACCGTGTCACAGAAATACACAGCTAAGCCCCTGAGGATGATGGGTAGTTCCTTTTTAGCTTCAGATGATGTGGGTAGCTGTGTTGTGTTGTGTTTATTTGAGGTAAAAAATTTAAAAAAAAGATAATTTCACACAAAGCACATCCAAGCCACTGAGGACAGAGAATAATGTCACAGAGGACAGAGGATAATGTCACAGAGGACAGAAGATAATGCCGAGGAGGACAGAGGATAATACCGAGGAGGACAGAGGATAATGCCGTGGAGGACAGAGGATAATGCCGTGGAGGACAGAGGATAATGCCGTGGAGGACAGAGGATAATGCCGCAGAGGACAGAGGATAATGCCGTGGAGGACAGATGATAATGCCGCGGAGGACAGAGGATAATGCCGCGGAGGACAGAGGATAATGCCGCGGAGGACAGAGGATAATGCCGCGGAATGTAGGGGTGCTGAGGGGGTTAACAACCCCCACCCCTCCCATGCTCCTCAGCACCCCTCCCATGCTCCTCAGCACCCCCCACCCCTCCCATGCTCCTCAGCACCCCCCACCCCTCCCATGATCCTCAGCACCCCCCACCCCTCCCATGCTCCTCAGCACCCTCACCCCTCCCATGCTCCTCAGCACCCCTCCCATGCTCCTCAGCACCCCCCACCTCTCCCATGCTCCTCAGCACCCCCACCCCTCCCATGCTCCTCAGCACCCCCCATCCCTCCCATGCTCCTCAGCACCCCCCATCCCTCCCATGATCCTCAGCACCCCCCATCCCTCCCATGCTCCTCAGCACCCCCCAACCCTCCCATGCTCCTCAGCACCCCCCACCCCTCCCATGCTCCTCAGCACCCCCCACCCCTCCCATGATCCTCAGCACCCCCACCCCTCCCATGCTCCTCAGCACCCCTCCCATGATCCTCAGCACCCCCCACCCCTCCCATGCTCCTCAGCACCCCCCCACCCCTCCCATGATCCTCAGCACCCCCCAAACAGTTGAGCGCACACCACCCACCGCTTACGAGTATATTACTCGCTAATGTCCAGTCCCTATCCAGGATTGTAACATACTTTGTTTTACGGAGCCATTGCTAGCTGGGGACATGTTGTCGGAGTCAGTACACTCAACGGGATTTTCAGTGCATCGCGCCGACAGGAACTAACATCTCTCTGGTTAAGAAGAAGGGCGGGGGTGTATGTTTCAGGATTAACAACTCATGGTGTAATTGTAACAACATACAAGAACTCAAGTCCTTTTGTTCATCTGACCTAAAATTCCTCACAATCAAATGCCGACGTATTATCAACCAAGAGAACTATCCTCGGTTATTGTCACAGCAGTGTATATCCCCCCTCAAGCGATACAAAGACGGCCATCAAGGAACTTCACTGGACTTTATGCAAACTGGAAACCCTATATCATGAGGCTGCATTTATTGTAGCTGGGGATTTTAACAAAGCTAATCTGAGAACAAGGCTACCTAAATTCTATCAGCATATCGATTGCAGTACACGAGTGAGTAACACACTCGACCACTACTACTCTATCTTCCGTGATGCATCCTCTGCCCACCTTTTGGCAAATCTGACCATGACTCCATCTTGTTGCTCCAATCCTATAGGCAGAAACTAAAACAGGAAGCACCCGTGCTTAGCTCTATCCAACGCAGGTCTGACCAGTCAGATTCCACGCTTCAAGATTGCTTCAATCATGTGGGCTGGGATATGTTCCGGGTTCTCAGACAATAACACTGACATAAACTCTGATTCGGTGAGTGAGTTTATCAGGAAGTGTATAGGATATGTTGTTCCCACTGTGACTATTAAAACCTTCCCTAACCAGAAACCGTGGATTGATGGCAGCATTCGTGCAAAACTGAAAGCATGTACCACCGCATTTAATCATGGCAAGGCGACTGGAAACATGGCCGAATACAAACAGTGTAGTTATTCCCTCCGTAAGGCAATCAAACAAGCAAAAAGTCAGTATAGAGACAAAGTGGAGTCGCAATTCAAGGGCTCAAACACGAGACGTGTGTAGCAGGGTCTAAAGACAATCACGGATTACAAAAAGAAAACCAGCAACGTCGCGGACATCGACGTCTTGCTCCTAGACAAATTAAACTTCTTAGCTCGTTTTGAGAACAATACAGTGCCGCTGACACGGCCCGCTACCAAAGCCTGTGGGCTCTCCTTCTCCGTGGCCGACGTGAGTAAAACATTTAAACATGTTAACCTTCGCAAGGCTGCCGGCCCAGACGGCATCCCTAGCCGCGTCCTCAGAGCATGGCAGACCAGCTGGCTGGTGTGTTTACAGACATATTCAATGAATCCCTATCCCAGTCTGCTGTTCCCACATGCTTCAAGATCGCCACCATTGTTCCTATTCCCAAGAAAGCTAAGGTAACTGAACAAAATAACTATTGCCCCGTAGCGCTCACTTCTTGACTAGTCTCTTTTGAGAGATCATATAACCTTCACCCTACCTGTCACCCTAGACCCACTTCAATTTGCTTACCACCCCTATAGGTCCACAGACGATGCAATCGCCATCCCATTGCACACTGCCCTATCCCACCTGGAGAAGAGGAATACCTATGTCAGATTTCTGTTCATCGACTATAGCTCAGCATTCAACACCATTGTACCCTCCAAACTTATCATTAAACTTGGGGCCCTGGGTTTGAACCCCGCCCTGTGCAACAGGGTCCTGGACTTTCTGACGGGCCCCCCTGGTGGTGAAGGTAGGAAACAACACCTCCACTTTGCTGATCCTCAACACTGGGACCCCACAAGGGTGCGTTCTCAGCCCTCTCCTGTACTCCCTGTTCACCCATGACTCCATGGTCACACACGCCTCCAACTCAATCACCAAGTTTGCAGACGACACTACAGTGGTAGGCTTAATTACCAACGATGACAAGACAGCCGACAGGGAGGAGGTGAGGGCCCTCGGAGTGTGGTGTCAGGAAAATAACCTCTCACTCAATGTCAGTAAAACAAAAGAGATGATCGTGGACTTCAGGAAACAGCAGAGGGAGCACCCCCCCATCCACATCGAAGGGACAGCAGTGGAGAATGTGGACATTTCTAAGTTCCTCGGTGTACATATCACTGACAAACTGAAATGGTCCACCCACACAGACAGTGTGGTGAAGAAGGCACAACAGCGCCTCGTCAACCTCAGGAGGCTGAAAAATGTGGCTTGTCACCTAAAACCCTCACAAACTTTTAAGGGTGCACAATTGAGAGCATCCTGTCGGGCTGTATCACCGCCTGGTACGGCAACTGCACCGCCCACAACCACAGGGCTCTCCAGAGGGTGGTGCAGTCTGCACAACGCATCACCAGGGGCAAACTACCTGCCCTCCAGGACACCTACAGCACCCGATGTCACAGGAAGGCCAAAAAGATCATAAAGGACAACAACCACCCGAGCCACTGCCTGTTCACCCCGCTACCATCCAGAAGGTGAGGTCAGTACAGATGTATCAGAATTGGGACCGAGAGATTGCAAAACATCTTCTATCTCAAGGCCATCAGACTGTTAAACAGCCATCACTATCACAGAGAGGCTGATGCCTACATACTGACTTGATATCATTGGCCACTTAAATAAATGGAACACTAGCCACTTAAATAATGCCACTTTAAGAATGTTTACATACTGTGCATACTATCTCTGTGATATGCGGTTGTCTCGCCTAGCTTTCTGAACATAAAAGCACTCTCTGGATAAGTCTCTCTGGATAAGTCTCTCTGGATAAGTCTCTCTGGGTAAGTCTCTCTAGATAAGTCTCTCTAGATAAGTCTCTCTGGATAAGTCTCTCTGGATACGTCTCTCTGAATAAGTCTCTCTGGATAAGTCTCTCTGGATAAGTCTCTCTGGATAAGTCTCTCTGGATAAGTCTCTCTGTATAAGTCTCTCTGGATAAGTCTCTCTGGATAAGTCTCTGGATAAGTCTCTCTGGATAAGTCTCTCTGGATAAGTCTCTCTGGATAAGTCTCTCTGGATAAGTCTCTGGATAAGTCTCTGGATAAGTCTCTGGATAAGTCTCTCTGGGTAAGTCTCTCTGGATAAGTCTCTCTGGATAAGTCTCTGGATAAGTCTCTCTGGATAAGTTTCTCTGGATAAGTCTCTCTGAATAAGTCTCTCTGGATAAGTCTCTATAGATAAGTCTCTCTGGATAAGTCTCTCTGGATAAGTCTCTCTGGATAAGTCTCTGGATAAGTCTCTGGATAAGTCTCTGGATAAGTCTCTCTGGATAAGTCTCTCTGTATAAGTCTCTCTGGATAAGTCTCTCTGGATAAGTCTCTCTGAATAAGTCTCTCTGGATAAGTTTCTATAGATAAGTCTCTCTGGATAAGTCTCTCTGGATAAGTCTCTCTGTATAAGTCTCTCTGGATAAGTCTCTCTGGATAAGTCTCTCTGAATAAGTCTCTCTGGATAAGTCTCTATAGATAAGTCTCTCTGGATAAGTCTCTCTGGATAAGTCTCTCTGGATAAGTCTCTCTGAATAAGTCTCTCTGGATAAGTCTCTATAGATAAGTCTCTCTGGATAAGTCTCTCTGGATAAGTCTCTGTATAAGTCTCTCTGGATAAGTCTCTCTGGATAAGTCTCTGGATAAGTCTCTCTGGATAAGTATCTGTATAAGTCTCTCTGGATAAGTCTCTCTGGATAAGTCTCTCTGGATAAGTCTCTGGATAAGTCTCTGGATAAGTCTCTGGATAAGTCTCTCTGGATAAGTCTCTCTGGATAAGAAAGTCTGCTAATTGACTCAAATGTAAATGTCTCACAAAGCACAGCCAAGTCACTGAGGATAATAGCATGCCATATTACAGTACCATAGCATATTATGTGTTAGTACTCTTCAGATGATGTAAGGTGTACGCTGTTGTTATGGTTATGTCTTCATGTACACTACTGGTCCAAAGGTATACAACACCTACTCATGCAAGGGTTTTTCTTTATTTTTACTGTTTTCTACATTGTAGAAGAAATCAAAACTATGAAATAACACATATGGAATCATGTAGTAACCAAAAAAATGTTAAACAAATCCAAATATCTTTTATATTTGAGATTCTTCAAAAAGCCACCCTTTGCCTTGATGATGTGTGGTACTGTATCTGTTACTGTATCTGTTACTGTATCTGTTACTGTATCTGTTACTGTTTGAGAGACAGAACTCAGTCCAGACTAGTCCAGATCTTGACCACTATTCCATGATGTGGTACTCTAATGTGTGCTATGTCAGATGGAAATATACCGTTTTGTGTCGTGTATTGTCTGTCAGTCCCCAGCAGATCCAAATCTTTACCACTGTCTCCCCCTACAGGCCAACCTGCCACTCCTACAGCGGGAGCTGCTGCACTGTGCTCGTCTGGCCAAGCAGAACCCAGCTCAGTACCTGGCCCAACACGAACAGCTCCTCCTGGACACCTGCTCCACCACTTCCCCCGTCGACTCCTCAGAACTACTCCTAGACCTCAACGACAACGGCAAGAGGAGAACACCTGACAGGTGAGGTTGGTGTTGGTGTCTGCTGGTTCTGGAGGAGAACACCTGACAGGTGAGGTTGGTGTTGATGTCTGCTGGTTCTGGAGGAGAACACCTGACAGGTGAGGTTGGTGTCTGCTGGTTCTGGAGGAGAACACCTGACAGGTGAGGTTGGTGTCTGCTGGTTCTGGAGGAGAACACCTGACAGGTGAGGTTGATGTCTGCTGGCTCTGGAGGAGAACACCTGACAGGTGAGGTTGATGTTTGCTGGCTCTGGAGGAGAACACCTGACAGGTGAGGTTGGTGTCTGCTGGCTCTGGAGGAGAACACCTGACAGGTGAGGTTGGTGTCTGCTGGCTCTGGAAGTTTCTCTGTTCCAGTTGGGATTGAGTAGAGTGGAGATTCAGCAACTCTTGGAAAACAATGAGCTTCTTCAGTGTTTAAGTTGGAGAGTTGGGTGGACGAAAAAAGGGGTGAGAGTGAGAGAAACATCGTGTAGAGGAGACGGACCCACTGGTTGTCCTCTAGGTTACAGAGAGCTGGTAGTCCCATCCACCACACTACCAGGTGGGTGGTATAGAGGAGATGGACCCACTGGTTGTCCTCTAGGTTACAGAGAGCAAAACTGGAACATTTTACATTTGGATAGAAATTCAAAAGGAAATTATCTCAACAGAGAAAAATGTCCTCCTGTGTGCTACCTATATCCCCCCACTAGAATCCCCATACTTTAATGAAGACAGCTTCTCCATCCTACCTATATCCCCCCACTAGACTCCCCATACTATAATGAAGACAGCTTCTCCATCCTACCTGAATCTCCATACTATAATGAAGACAGCTTCTCCATCCTACCTATATCCCCCCACTAGAATCCCCATACTTTAATGAAGACAGCTTCTCCATCCTACCTATTTCCCCCCACTAGAATCCCCATACTTTAATGAAGACAGCTTCTCCATCCTACCTATATCCCCCCACTAGAATCCCCATACTTTAATGAAGACAGCTTCTCCATCCTACCTATATCCCCCCACTAGAATCCCCATACTATAATGAAGACAGCTTCTCCATCCTACCTATATCCCCCCACTAGAATCCCCATACTTTAATGAAGACAGCATTTCCATCCTGGAGGGGGAAATCAATCATTTCCAGGCCCAGGGACATGTACTAGTCTGTGGTGACCTAAATGCCAGAACTGGACAAGAACCTGACACCCTCAGCACACAGGGGGACAAACACCTATGTTGTGCCTAGGGGGGCATATGGGGGACAGCAATCCCTCCCCCATATGCCCCCCTAGGCACAACGACGACAACACAACCAACAAAAATGGGTCACAACTCCTGCAGCTCTGTCACACGCTGGGTCTGTACATAGTTAATGGTAGCTTCGAGGGGACTCCTATGGTAGGTACAGCAATAAGTCATCTCTTGGCAGTTGTACTGTAGACTACTTTATCACTGACCTCAACCCAGAGTCTCTCAGAGCGTTCAGTCAGTCCACTGACACCTTTATCAGATCACAGCAAGATCACAGTCTACATGAACAGAGCAATACTCAATCATGAGGCATCAAAGCCAAAGGAACTGAGTAATATTAAGAAATGCTATAGATGGAAGGAAAATAGTATAGGCAATAAGCAACAACACATTCAATCCCTTTGAGAGAGAGAGAGAGAGAGAGAGAGAGAGAGAGAGAGAGAGAGAGAGAGAGAGAGAGAGAGAGAGAGAGAGAGAGAGAGAGAGAGAGAGAGAGAGAGAGACACACACAGACACAGAGACAGACAGACAGACAGACAGACAGACAGACAGACAGACAGACAGACAGACAGACAGACAGACAGACAGACAGACAGACAGACAGACAGACAGACAGACAGACAGACAGACAGACAGACAGACAGACAGACAGACAGACAGACAGACAGACAGACAGACAGAGTTAGCTAGTGGGGTGTAGGGGAGAGGAGGCAGGGAGCATTATGGGGAAGAAGTTATGTCTGTGGAGCATATGGTCTGAGATGGATCAGTATCAGGAGACCATGAAAACACCTCATTAAGAAGTACAATCTGTTTCTACACACACACACGATAACATACGCACTATACACACACACATGATAACATACGCACCATACACACACATACACGCACACACACAATAACATACACACACACACACACACGATAACATACGCACTATACACACACCTACACACCCACATACAATAACATACACACTTTAAATACACATGGATTTTGTACTGTAGATGTGTGGTAGTGGTGGATTAGGGGCCTGAGGGCACACAGTGTGTTGTGAAATCTGTGAATGTATTGTAATGTTTTAAAAATTGTATAAACTGCCTTAATTTTGCTGGACCCCAGGAAGAGTAGCTGCTGCCTTGGCAGGAACTAATGGAGATCCATAATAAACCCCAGGAAGAGTAGCTGCTGCCTTGGCAGGAACTAATGGGGATCCATAATAAACCCCAGGAAGAGTAGCTGCTGCCTTGGCAGGAACTAATAGGGATCCATAATAAACCCCAGGAAGAGTAGCTGCTGCCTTGGCAGGAACTAATGGGGATCCATAATAAACCCCAGAAAGAGTAGCTGCTGCCTTGGCAGGAACTAATGGGGATCCATAATAAACCCCAGGAAGAGTAGTTGCTGCTTGGCAGGAACTAATAGGGATCCATAATAAACCCCAGGAAGAGTAGCTGCTGCTTGGCAGGAACTAATGGGATTCTATAATAAACCCCAGGAAGAGTAGCTGCTGCCTTGGCAGGAACTAATGGGGATCCATAATAAACCCCAGGAAGAGTAGCTGCTGCCTTTCTAGGGAGTTTTTCCTAGCCACCGTGCCTCTACACCTGCATTGCTTGCTGTTTGGGGTTTTAGGCTGGGTTTCTGTACAACACTTTGAGATATCAGCTGATGTAAGAAGGGCTATATAAATACATTTGATTTGATTTGGCAGAAACTAATGGGGATCCATAATAAACCCCAGGAAGAGTAGCTGCTGCCTTGGCAGGAACTAATGGGGATCCATAATAAAGCCCAGGAAGAGTAGCTGCTGCCTTTCTAGGAGGTTTTTCCTATCCACCGTGCCTCTACACCTGCATTGCTTGCTGTTTGGGGTTTTCGGCTGGGTTTCTGTACAGCACTGAGATATCAGCTGATGTAAGAAGTGCTATATAAATAAATTTGATTTGATTTGGCAGGAACTAATGGGGATCCATAATAAACCCCAAGAAGAGTAGCTGCTGCCTTGGCAGGAACTAATGGGGATCCATAATAAACCCCAGGAAGAGTAGCTGCTGCCTTGGAAGGAAGTAAAGGGGATCCATAATAAACCCCAGGAAGAGTAGCTGCTGCTTTGTCAGGAACTAATGGGGATCCATAATAAACCCCAGGAAGAGTAGCTGCTGCCTTTACATGAACTAATGGGGATCCATAATAAACCCCAGGAAGAGTAGCTGCTGCTTGGCAGGAACTAATAGGGATCCATAATAAACCCCAGGAAGAGTAGCTGCTGCCTTGGCAGGAACTAATGGGGATCCATAATAAACCCCAGGAAGAGTAACTGCTGCCTTGGCAGGAAGTATAGGGGATCCATAATAAACCCCAGGAAGAGTATCTGCTGCTTTGGCAGGAACTAATAGGGATCCATAATAAACCCCAGGAAGAGTAGCTGCTGCCTTGGCAGGAACTAATGGGGATCCATAATAAATCCCAGGAAGAGTAGCTGCTGCCTTGGCAGGAAGTATAGGGGATCCATAATAAACCCCAGCAAGAGTAGCTGCTGCTTTGGCAGGAACTAATAGGGATCCATAATAAACCCCAGGAAGAGTAGCTGCTGCCATGGCAGGAACTAATGAGGATCCATAATAAACCCAAGGAAGAGTAGCTGCTGCTTGGCAGGAACTAATGGGGATCTATAGTAAACCCCAGGAAGAGTAGCTGCTGCCTTGGCAGGAACTAATGGGGATCCATAGTAAACCCCAGGAAGAGTAGCTGCTGCCTTGACAGGAACTAATGGGGATCCATAATAAACCCCAGGAAGAGTAGCTGCTGCCTTGGCAGGAACTAATGGGGATCCATAATAAACCCCAGGAAGAGTAGCTGCTGCCTTGGCAGGAAGTAAAGGGGATCCATAATAAACCCCAGGAAGAATAGCTGCTGCTTTGGCAGGAACTAACGGGGATCCATAATAAACCCCAGAAAGAGTAGCTGCTGTCTCAACAGGAACTAATGGGATCCATAATAAACCCCAGGAAGAGTAGCTGCTGCCTTGACAGGAAATAATGGGGATCCATAATAAACCCCAGGAAGTGTAGCTGCTGTCTCAACAGGAACTAATGGGGATCCATAATAAACCCCAGAAAGAGTAGCTGCTGCCTTGGCAGGAACTAATGGGGATCCATAATAAACCCCAGGAAGAGTAGCTGCTGCCTTGACAGGAACTAATGGGGATCCATAATAAACCCAAGGAAGACTAGCTGCTGCTTGGCAGGAACTAATGGGGATCCATAATAAAGCCCAGGAAGAGTAGCTGCTGCCTTGGCAGGAACTAATGGGGATCCATAATAAACCCCAGGAAGAGTAGCTGCTGCCTTGGCAGGAAGTACAGGGGATCCATAATAAACCCCAGGAAGAGTAGCTGCTGCTTTGGCAGGAACTAATAGGGATCCATAATAAACCCCAGGAAGAGTAGCTGCTGCCTTGGCAGGAACTAATGGGGATCCATAATAAACCCCAGGAAGAGTAGCTGCTGCCTTTACATGAACTAATGGGGATCCATAATAAACCCCAGGAAGAGTAGCTGCTGCTTGGCAGGAACTAATAGGGATCCATAATAAACCCCAGGAAGAGTAGCTGCTGCCTTGGCAGGAACTAATGGGGATCCATAATAAACCCCAGGAAGAGTAACTGCTGCCTTGGCAGGAAGTATAGGGGATCCATAATAAACCCCAGGAAGAGTAGCTGCTGCTTTGGCAGGAACTAATGGGGATCCATAATAAACCCCAGGAAGAGTAGCTGCTGCCTTGGCAGGAACTAATGGGGATCCATAATAAACCCCAGGAAGAGTAGCTGCTGCCTTGGCAGGAAGTTTAGGGGATCCATAATAAACCCCAGGAAGAGTAGCTGCTGCTTTGGCAGGAACTAATAAGGATCCATAATAAACCCCAGGAAGAGTAGCTGCTGCCTTGGCAGGAACTAATGAGGATCTATAATAAACCCCAGGAAGAGTAGCTGCTGCTTGGCAGGAACTAATGGGGATCTATAGTAAACCCCAGGAAGAGTAGCTGCTGCCTTGGCAGGAACTAATGGGGATCCATAATAAACCCCAGGAAGAGTAGCTGCTGCCTTGACAGGAACTAATGGGGATCCATAATAAACCCCAGGAAGAGTAGCTGCTGCCTTGGCAGGAACTAATGGGGATCCATAATAAACCCCAGGAAGAGTAGCTGCTGCCTTGGCAGGAAGTAAAGGGGATCCATAATAAACCCCAGGAAGAATAGCTGCTGCTTTGGCAGGAACTAACTGGGATCCATAATAAACCCCAAGAAGAGTAGCTGCTGTCTCAATAGGAACTAATGGAGATCCATAATAAACCCCAGGAAGAGTAGCTGCTGCCTTGACAGGAACTAATGGGGATCCATAATAAACCCCAGGAAGTGTAGCTGTTGTCTCAACAGGAACTAATGGGGATCCATAATAAACCCCAGAAAGAGTAGCTGCTGCCTTGGCCGGAACTAATGGGGATCCATAATAAACCCCAGGAAGAGTAGCTGCTGCCTTGACAGGAACTAATGGGGATCCATAATAAACCCCAGGAAGAGTAGCTGCTGCTTGGCAGGAACTAATGGGGATCCATAATAAACCCCAGGAAGAGTAGCTGCTGCCTTGGCAGGAACTAATGGGGATCCATAATAAACCCCAGGAAGAGTAGCTGCTGCCTTGGCAGGAACTAATGGGGATCCATAATAAACCCCAGGAAGAGTAGCTGCTGCTTTGGCAGGAACTAACGGGGAGCCATAAAAAACCCCAGGAAGAGTAGCTGCTGTCTCATCAGGAACTAATGGGCATCCATAATAAATAGAAATACAAATGTGTGTCAGAGAGGGGGAGAGAGGGGAGGGTGGGGGAGGAGAGGGAAGGGTTGGAGAGGGGAGGGGAAGGGAAGGGAAGGGGAGAGAAGGGAAGGGAGGGTGGGAGAGAAGAGGTGAGGGTTGGAGAGGAGAGGGGAGGGTGAGAGAGGGGAGGGGAGGGTGGGAGAGGGGAGGGCGAGAGAGGAGAGGGGAGGGGGTGAGAGAGGGGAGGGGAGGGTGGGAGAGAAGAGGGTGAGAGAGGTGAGGGTTGGAGAGGAGAGGGGAGGGTGAGAGAGGAGAGGGGAGGGTGAGAGAGGGGAGGGGAGGGTGGGAGATGGGAGGGTGAGAGGGGAGGGGTGGGAGAGGAGAGGAGAGGAGAGAAGATGAGAGGAGAGGAGAGGAGAGGAGATGAAGGATTAGACACATGTTCAGGTCACACTGTGCACACACACCTGGGAGTGTTTATGTCTCTAAAACGTGACAGAGGTTACAAACACAATAAGACCATAGGGTGTGTGTGTGTGTGTGTGTGTGTGTGTGTGTGTGTGTGTGTGTGTGTGTGTGTGTGTGTGTGTGTGTGTGTGTGTGTGTGTGTGTCATTCTCAAAGGTACACACAGTGTGAGCCCTGTCAAACTGCCTCTCACTGCTGTTACCAAGACCCATGACAGAGTCAGAACAGAGTAAAACACCCTGCCTCGTGGTGGAACCCCTTCTATAGGAGACAGAGAACAGAGTAAAACACCCTGCCTCGTGGTGGAACCCCTTCTATAGGAGACAGAGAACAGAGTAAAACACCCTGTCAGGCCTCTCGCGTGGCGCAGTGGTCTAGCTGTTCCACTAGAGATCCTGGTTCGAGTCCAGGCTCTGTCGCAGCCGGCAGCGACCGGGCGACACAATGGGTGGCGCACAATTGGCCCATCGTCGTCCGTGTTAGGGGACTGTTTGGCCGGCAGGGATGTTCTTGTCCCATTGCTCTCTAGCGTCTCCTGTGGCGGGTCGGGCGCAGTGCACGCTGACACGGTCGCCATGTGTACTGTGTTTCCTCACATTGGTGCGGCTGGCTTCCGGGTTAAGAGAGCAGTGTGTCAGGAAGCAGCGCGGCTTGGTTGGGTCGTGTTTCGGGGGACGCACGGCTCTCGACCTTCGCCTCTTCCGAGTCCGTACAGGAGTTGCAGCGATGAGACGGGACTGTAACTACCAAATGGATACCGTGAAATTGGGGAGAAAACGGGGAATACTCAGAAAACGCCCTGTGTTATGGTGGGGTACCCTTCTTCTAATGCTGTGTTTCTCACTCTCCGGGACCAAAGGGCCCACAGGACTCTGGTCAAAAGAAGTGCACTTTGTAGGGAATAGAATAGAATAGGGTGCCATTTGGGACAACTTCTTCTAAAGCTGTTTCTCACTGTCTTTCTTCCTCTCTGTTCCCTCCCCCTCTCCTCCTCTCTGTTCCCTCCCCCTCTCCTCCTCTTCCTCTCTGTTCCCTCCCCCTCTCCTCCTCTCTGTTCCCTCCCCCTCTCCTCCTCCTCCTCTCTGTTCCCTCCCCCTCTCCTCCTCTCTGTTCCCTCTCCCTCTCCTCCTCCTCCTCTCTGTTCCCTCCCCCTCTCCTCCTCTCTGTTCCCTCCTTCTCCTCCTCCTCCTCTCTGTTCCCTCCTTCTCCTCCTCCTCCTCTCTGTTCCCTCTCCCTCTCCTCCTCCTCCTCTCTGTTCCCTCTCCCTCTCCTCCTCTCTGTTCCCTCCTTCTACTCCTCCTCCTCTCTGTTCCCTCCCCCTCTCCTCCTCTCTGTTCCCTCTCCCTCTCCTCCTCTCTGTTTCCTCTCCTCCTCCTCCTCTCTGTTCCCTCCTTCTACTCCTCCTCCTCTCTGTTCCTTCTCCTCCTCCTCCTCTCTGTTCCCTCCCCCTCTCCTCCTCCTCTCTGTTCCCTCCTTCTCCTCCTCCTCCTCTCTGTTCCCTCCCCCTCTCCTCCTCCTCCTCTCTGTTCCCTCCTTCTCCTCCTCCTCTCTGTTCCTTCTCCTCCTCCTCCTCTCTGTTCCCTCCCCCTCTCCTCCTCCTCCTCTCTGTTCCCCTCCTTCTCCTCCTCCTCTCTGTTCCCTCCTTCTCCTCCTCCTCCTCTCTGTTCCCTCCTTCTCCTCCTCCTCTCTGTTCCCTCCTTCTCCTCCTCCTCTCTGTTCCCTCCTTCTCCTCCTCCTCCTCTCTGTTCCCTCTCCTCCTCCAGAACCAAAGAGAACGGCTTTGACAGGGATGGTCCCCTGCAGCTGGAGACCTCCAGTAAGAGACCCTGTACGATCAGCCCGGCAGGCCAACGGTTCAGCCCCTCCAACGGTCCCCTCCCCTACCAATCTAACGGCCTGGCCCATGGACACCCCACGCCGCCCCCACAGCACTACCGGATGGACGACATGGCCATCACACACCATTACAGAGACTCACCACACTACCGCCACCCCAACCACAACCACCGCGAGCTCAGGGAGAGAGCACGGCCACTGGGTAAGGACAGGAGGAGAAGAGAGGAGAAGAGGGTTAGAGTTTGGGGACGGAGGGATGGAGGGAGGAGGGAGGAATGTGGAGGACTGAGAAGGATAGAAGGAGAGGGAATAGTAGGAATAGGGTCAAGCGTAGCTGTTCATGTGTCCATCCTGCAAGAGGTCCAGATCTTCTACCCACAAACCAGAGAGGTTATTTTAATACAGAGAGAGGAGATGTTTCCACAGTGGATCTGTGTCCATGAAGCTTAATGACTAGCTACATATGTCCCTGATCTAAAAATACTTCTCTACATTTAGCATGTCTGGCCTGTGATAGAGGGAGGGAGGGTGGGAGGGAGGGAGGGAGGGAGGGAGGGTGGGAGGGAGGGAGGGAGGGAGGGAGGGTGGGAGGGAGGGTTTGGGTGAGGGGGGGAGGTGTACTAGATAGGGAATAGGGGGACATAGGGCCCTGGTCAAAAGTAGTGCACTAGATAGTGAATAGGGTGACATAGGGCCCTGGTCAAAAGTAGTGCACTAGATAGGGAATAGGGTGACATAGGGCCCTGGTCAGAAGTAGTGCACTAGATAGTGAATAGGGTGACATAGGGCCCTGGTCAAAAGTAGTGCACTAGATAGTGAATAGGGTGACATAGGGCCCTGGTCAGAAGTAGTGCACTAGATAGGGGATATTCAGTCTTATTTGGAACAAAACACTTATTTCATATCTTCCTCTTTCAACGGAGAGAGGATGGAGGGAACAGTGGAGAAAGGATGGAGGGCACGGTGGAGAGAGGATGGAGGGAACAGTGGAGAGAGGATGGAGGGAACAGTGGAGAGAGGATGGAGGGAAGAGTGAAGAGAGGATGGCGGGGACAGTGGAGAGAGGATGGAGGGAACGGTGGAGAGAGGATGGAGGGAAGAGTGGAGAGAGGATGGAGGGAAGAGTGGAGAGAGGATGGAGGGAAGAGTGAAGAGAGGATGGAGGGGACAGTGGAGAGAGGATGGAGGGGACAGTGGAGAGAGGATGGAGAGGACAGTGGAGAGAGGATGGAGAGAACAGTGGAGAGAGGATGGAGGGAACGGTGGAGAGAGGATGGAGGGAACGGTGGAGAGAAGATGGAGGGAAGACAGGACACTCGTATGTTGTTCAAGACTAACTTTGTCTCTCTCTCTCTTTCTCTCTGTCTCTCTCCCTGTCTCCCTCTCCCCCCTCCCCTCTCTCCCTCTCTCTCTCCCTCTCCCCCCCTCTCTCTCTCTCCCCCTCTCTCTCTCTCTCTCTCCCTCTCTCCCCCTCTCTCTCCTGATTGATGAAGGGATGCACGGGGCTCGTCAGGAAGAGGTGATCGACCACCGGTTGACAGACAGAGAATGGGGGGAGGAATGGAAGCACCTTGACCATGTAAGAAAAGTAATAACATTTTTATTACTATACCAACTATACCTGTACCTGTACCTGTACCTGTACCTGTGTCTGTACCTGTACCTGTACCTGTACCTGTACCTGTAGCTGTACCTGTATCTGTACCTGTACCTGTACCTGTGCCTGTACCCGTTCCCGTGCCTGTGCCTGTGCCTGTACCTGTACCTGTGCCTGTGCCTGTACCTGTACCTGTACCTGTGTCTGTACCTGTATTTGTACCAGTACCTGTAACTGTACCTGTGTCTGTACCTGTGTCTGTGCCTGTGCCTGTACCTGTACCTGTACCTGTGTTGGTACCTGTGCCTGTACCTGTACCTGTACCTGTACCTGTGTCTGTACCTGTACTTATACCTGTGTCGTCTATACCTGTGTCTGTACCTGTACCTGTATCTGTACCTGTACCTGTATCTGTACCTGTATCTGTACCTATACCTGTACCTGTACCTGTACCTGTGTCTGTATCTGTGTGGCTTGTAGAGTGTGTTGGCACATGTGAGTTGAAGAAGAAGCAGTACAGTATGTTTGTATTAGGTAGCCAAATATGTGCATGTAATTCATTTTTGCAGTACTTTCCTAGTGATACAGTACCTTCCTCCTGATACAGTACCTTCCTCCTGATACAGTACCTTCCTCCTGATGCAGTACCTTCCTGATACAGTACCTTCCTGATACAGTACCTTCCCCCTGATACAGTACCTTCCTCCTGATACAGTACCTTCCTCCTGATACAGTACCTTCCCCCTGATACAGTACCTTCCTCCTGATACAGTACCTTCCTCCTGATACAGTAATTTCCTCCTGATACAGTACCTTCCCCCTGATACAGTACCTTCCTCCTGATACAGTACCTTCCTGATACAGTACCTTCCTCCTGATACAGTTCCTTCCTCCTGATACAGTACCTTCCTCCTGATACAGTACCTTCCTCCTGTTACAGTACCTTCCTGATACAGTACCTTCCCTGATACAGTATCTTCCTCCTGATACAGTACCTTCCCCTGATACAGTACCTTCGTCCTGATACAGTACCTTCCTGATACAGTACCTTCCTGATACAGTACCTTCCTCCTGTTACAGTACCTTCCTGATACAGTACCTTCCTCCTGAAACAGTACCTTCCCCCTGATACAGTACCTTCCTCCTGATACAGTACCTTCCTCCTGTTACAGTACCTTCCTGATACAGTACCTTCCTCCTGATACAGTACCTTCCTCCTGATACAGTACCTTCCTCCTGATACAGTACCTTCCCACTGATACAGTACCTTCCTCCTGATACAGTACCTTCCCCCTGATACAGTACCTTCCTGATACAGTACCTTCCTCCTGATACAGTACCTTCCTCCTGATACAGTACCTTCCCCCTGATACAGTACCTTCCCCCTGATACAGTACCTTCCTGATACAGTACCTTCCTGATACAGCACCTTCCTCCTGATACAGTACCTTCCTGATACAGTACCTTCCCCCTGATACAGTACCTTCCTGATACAGTACCTTCCCCCTGATACAGTACCTTCCTGATACAGTACCTTCCTCCTGATACAGTACATTCCTGATACAGTACCTTCCTGATACAGTACCTTCCTCCTGATACAGTACCTTCCTCCTGATACAGTACCTTCCTCCTGATACAGTACCTTCCCCCTGATACAGTACCTTCCTGATACAGTACCTTCCTCTTGATACAGTACCTTCCTCCTGATGCATTACCTTCCTCCTGATACAGTACCTTCCCCCTGATACAGTACCTTCCTGATACAGTAACTTCCCCCTGATACAGTACCTTCCTGTTACAGTACCTTCCTCCTGATACAGTACCTTCCCCCTGATACAGTACCTTCCCCCTGATACAGTAACTACCCCCTGATACAGTACCTTCCTCCTGATACAGTACCTTCCTCCTGATACAGTTCCTTCCCCCTGATACAGTACCTTCCTGATACAGTACCTTCCTGATACAGTACATTCCTCCTGATACAGTACCTTCCTGATACAGTACCTTCCTCCTGATACAGTTCCTTCCCCCTCCTCAGCTGCTGAACTGCATCATGGACATGGTAGAGAAGACGAGGCGATCTCTTACCGTGCTGCGGCGCTGCCAGGAGGCCGACAGGGAGGAGCTTAACTACTGGATCAGACGATACAGCGACGCGGAGGACCTGAAGAAAGGAGGCAGCAGGACCCAGAGCAGACAGCAGAGTCCTACAGGACAAGATAACTACACTACAGGTATAACTATCTACATTATACTATAGTACCAGTTATCAGAAAGGAGTCAGCAGGACCCAGAGCAGACAGCGGAGTCCTACAGGACAGGATAACTACACTACAGGATAACTACACTACAGGTATAACTACACTACAGGATAACTACACTACAGGATAACTACACTACAGGATAACTACACTACAGGTATAACTACACTACAGGTATAACTACACTACAGGATAACTACACTACAGGTATAACTACACTACAGGTATAACTACACTACAGGATAACTACACTACAGGTATAACAACACTACAGGATAACTACACTACAGGATAACTACACTACAGGATAACTACACTACAGGTATAACTACACTACAGGATAACTACACTACAGGTGTAACTACACTACAGTATAACTACACTACAGGTATAACTACACTACAGGATAACTACAGGATAACTACACTACAGGTATAACTACACTACAGGATAACTACACTACAGGTATAACTACACTACAGGATAACTACAGGAAAACTACACTACAGGATAACTACACTACAGGATAACTACACTACAGGATAACTACACTACAGGTATAACTACACTACAGGATAACTACACTACAGGATAACTACACTACAGGTATAACTACACTACAGGATAACTACACTACAGGTATAACAACACTACAGGATAATTACACTACAGGTATAACTACACTACAGGTATAACTACACTACAGGATAACTACACTACAGGATAACTACACTACAGGATAACTACACTACAGGTATAACTACACTACAGGATAACTACACTACGATAACTACACTACAGGTATAACTACACTACAGGTATAACTACACTACAGGATAACTACAACTACAGATAACTACCTACAGGTATAACTACACTACAGGATAACTACACTACAGGTATAACTACACTACAGGATAACTACACTACAGGATAACTACAGGATAACTACACTACAGGATAACTACACTACAGGATAACTACACTACAGGATAACTACACTACAGGTATAGCTACACTACAGGTATAACTACACTACAGGTATAACTACACTACAGGATAACTACACTACAGGATAACTACACTACAGGATAACTACCACTACAGGATAACTACACTACAGGATAACTACACTACAGGATAACTACACTACAGGAGACTACGATAACTACACTACAGATAACAGGATACTACACTACAGGATAACTACACTACAGGTATAACTACACTACAGGATAACTACACTACAGGATAACTACACTACAGGATAACTACACTACAGGTATAACTACACTACAGGATAACTACACTACAGGTATAGCTACACTACAGGATAACTACAGGATAACTACACTACAGGATAACTACAGGATAACTACACTACAGGATAACTACACTACAGGTATAACTACACTACAGGATAACTACACTACAGGATAACTACACTACAGGTATAACTACACTACAGGATAACTACACTACAGGTATAACTACACTACAGGATAACTACAGGATAACTACACTACAGGATAACTACACTACAGGATAACTACACTACAGGATAACTACACTACAGGTATAACTACACTACAGGATAACTACACTACAGGATAACTACACTACAGGTATAACTACACTACAGGATAACTACACTACAGGTATAACAACACTACAGGATAATTACACTACAGGTATAACTACACTACAGGTATAACTACACTACAGGATAACTACACTACAGGATAACTACACTACAGGTATAACTACACTACAGGATAACTACACTACAGGATAACTACACTACAGGTATAACTACACTACAGGTATAACTACACTACAGGATAACTACACTACAGGATAACTACACTACAGGATAACTACACTACAGGTATAACTACACTACAGGATAACTACACTACAGGATAACTACACTACAGGATAACTACACTACAGGTATAACTACACTACAGGATAACTACACTACAGGATAACTACAGGATAACTACACTACAGGATAACTACACTACAGGATAACTACACTACAGGATAACTACACTACAGGTATAGCTACACTACAGGATAACTACACTACAGGTATAACTACACTACAGGTATAACTACACTACAGGATAACTACACTACAGGATAACTACACTACAGGTATAACTACACTACAGGATAACTACACTACAGGATAACTACACTACAGGTATAACTACACTACAGGATAACTACAGGATAACTACACTACAGGATAACTACACTACAGGTATAACTACACTACAGGATAACTACACTACAGGATAACTACACTACAGGATAACTACACTACAGGTATAACTACACTACAGGATAACTACACTACAGGTATAACTACACTACAGGATAACTACAGGATAACTACACTACAGGATAACTACACTACAGGTATAACTACACTACAGGATAACTACACTACAGGATAACTACACTACAGGTATAACTACACTACAGGATAACTACACTACAGGTATAACTACACTACAGGATAACTACACTACAGGTATAACTACACTACATGTATAACTACACTACAGGATAACTACACTACAGGATAACTACACTACAGGATAACTACACTACAGGTATAACTACACTACAGGATAACTACACTACAGGTATAACTACACTACAGGTATAACTACACTACAGGATAACTACACTACAGGATAACTATACTACAGGTATAACTACACTACAGGATAACTACACTACAGGTATAACTACACTACAGGATAACTACACTACAGGTATAACTACACTACAGGTATAGCTACACTACAGGTATAACTACACTACAGGTATAACTACACTACAGGATAACTACACTACAGGATAACTATACTACAGGTATAACTACACTACAGGATAACTACACTACAGGTATAACTACACTACAGGATAACTACACTACAGGTATAACTACACTACAGGTATAGCTACACTACAGGTATAACTACACTACAGGATAACTACACTACAGGTATAACTACACTACAGGTATAACTACACTACAGGTTTAACTACACTACAGGTATAACTACACTACAGGATAACTACACTACAGGTATAACTACACTACAGGATAACTACACTACAGGATAACTACACTACAGGTATAACTACACTACAGGTATAACTACACTACAGGATAACTACACTACAGGATAACTACACTACAGGTATAACTACACTACAGGATAACTACACTACAGGTATAACTACACTACAGGTATAACTACACTACAGGTATAACTACACTACAGGATAACTACACTACAGGATAACTACACTACAGGTATAACTACACTACAGGTATAACTACACTACAGGTATAACTACACTACAGGATAACTACACTACAGGTATAACTACACTACAGGATAACTACACTACAGGTATAACTACACTACAGGATAACTACACTACAGGTATAACTACACTACAGGTATAACTATCTACATTATACTATAGCACCAGTTACTTATATCTTCGTGTTGTTTAGTACAGTATAGATATTATATTACCTGTTGCCACAGCTGAGCCCAGCCAGCAATAGTTGAGGTATGAGACAGGGCTTGATTAATCATTCAGTCAATCAATTAATCAATCAATCAATCAATTAATCAATCAATCAAACAGACACTAGATAGACAGTAGCTATGTCTGATCCCTTCCTGTTCAGACTAGGCATAGACCTTTCAACTTGGGGTCCTACCCTACTCCATGACTCCATGACCTTTCAACTTGGGGTCCAACCCTACTCCATGACTACATGACCTTTCAACTTGGGGTCCTACCCTACTCCATGACTCCATGACCTTTCACTGGTGTTAGTTGACTGGGCTGTGTGTCTGTCTTCCAGACATTCACCGGGATCTTCTCCACAGACCAGTGACGACCGGATACGTACCTGAAGAGATCTGGAAGAAAGCTGGTGAGCATCTGTCTGTCTGTCTGTCTGTCTGTCTGTCTGTCTGTCTGTCTGTCTGTCTGTCTGTCTGTCTGTCTGTCTGTCTGTCTGTCTGTCTGTCTGTCTGTCTGTCTGTCTGTCTGTCTGTCTGTCTGTCTGTCTGTCTGTCTGTCTGTCTGTCTGTCGGTCGGTCGGTCGGTCGGTCGGTCCGTCCGTCCGTCCGTCCGTCCGTCCGTCCGTCCGTCCGTCTGTCTCTGTCTCTGTCTCTGTCTCTGTCTCTCAATTTAAATTCAAAGGGCTTTATTGGCATGGAAACATATCTTTACATTGCCAAGCAAGTGAAATTAAAAATAAAAAGTGAACAGCAAATATTCAACAGCAAAAAATATTTTGTGCATAATACAACAACTGTAGACCTTACAGTGAAATATTTATACTTACAAGCCCTTCACACTTATTTGTCTTAAAACTGCATTATTGGTTAAGTAAAAAATACAATTAATTAAAGAGCAGCAGTAAAATAACATTGGCGAGGCTATATACAGGGGGTACCGGTACAGAGTCAATGTGGAGGCTATATACAGGGGGTACCGGACAGAGTCAATGTGGAGGATATTTACAGGGGGTACCGGTACAGAGTCAATGTGGAGGCTATATACAGGGGGTACCGGTACAGAGTCAATGTGGAGGCTATATACAGGGTATTACGGTACAGAGTCAATATGGAGGCTATATACAGGGGGTACCGGTACAGAGTCAATGTGGAGGCTATATACAGGGGGTACCAGTACAGAGTCAATGTGGAGGCTATATACAGGGGGGTACCGGTACAGAGTCAATGTGGAGACTATATACAGGGGGTACCGGTACAGAGTCAATGTGGAGGCTATATACAGGGGGTACCGGTACAGAGTCAATGTGGAGGCTATATACAGGGGGTACCGGTACAGAGTCAATGTGGAGGCTACATACAGGGGGTACCGGTACAGAGTCAATGTGGAGGCTATATACAGGGGTACCGGTACAGAGTCAATGTGGAGGCTATATACAGGGGGTACCGGTACAGAGTCAATGTGGAGGCTATATCCAGGGGGTACCGGTACAGAGTCAAAGTGGAGGCTATATACAGGGGGTACCGGTACAGAGTCAATGTGGAGGCTATATACAGGGGGTACCGGTACAGAGTCAATGTGGAGGCTATATACAGGGGGTACCGGTACAGAGTCAATGTGGAAGCTATATACAGGGGCTACCGGTACAGAGTCAATGTGGAGACTATATACAGGGGGTACCAGTACAGAGTCAATGTGGAGGCTATATACAGGGGGTATTGGTACAGAGTCAATGTGGAGGCTATATACAGGGGGTACCGGTACAGAGTCAATGTGGAGGCTATATACAGGGTATTATGGTACAGAGTCAATGTGGAGGCTATATACAGGGGGTACCGGTACAGAGTCAATGTGGAGGCAATATACAGGGGGGTACCGGTACAGAGTCAATGTGGAGGCTATATACAGGGGGTACCGGTACAGAGTCAATGTGGAGGCTATATACATGGGGGTACCGGTACATAGTCAATGTGGAGGCTATATACAGGGGGTACCGGTACAGAGTCAATGTGTGAGGTACCGGTGTCGAGGTAATTGAGGTAATATGTACATGTAGGTAGAGTTATTAAAGTGACTATGCATAGATAATAACAGAGAGTAGCAGCAGTGTGTGGGGGGGGGGGGCAATGCAAATAGTCTGGGTAGCCATTTGATTAGATGTTCAGGAGTCTTATGGCTTGGGGGTAGAAGCTATTTAAAAGCCTCTTCGACCTACAATTGGCGCTCCGGTACCGCTTGCCGTCCAGTAGCAGAGAGAACAGTTTTTGACTGGGGTGCTGGAGTCTTTGACAATTGTTAAGGCCTTCCTATTACACCGCCTGGTATAGAGGGCCTGGATGTCAGGGCCCCCATGTTGAAGATCAGTGTGGTGGATGTGTTGTTACCTACCGTTACCACCTGGGGGCGGCCCGTCAGGAAGTCCAGGATCCAGTTGCAGAGGGAGGTGTTTAGTCCCAGGGTCCTTAGCTTAGTGATGAGCTTTGTGGGCACTATGGTGTTGAACGCTGAGCTGTAGTCAATGAGTAGCATTCTCACGTAGGTGTTCCTTTTGTCCAGTTGGGAAAGGGCAGTGTGGAGTGCAATAGAGATTGCATCATCTGTGGATCTGTTGGTGCGGTATGCAAATTGGAGTGGGTCTAGGGTTTCTGGGATAATGGTGTTGATGTGAGCCATAACCAGCCTCCAAAGCACTTCATGGCTACAGACGTGAGTGCTACGGGTCGGTAGTCATTTAGGCAGGTTATCTTAGTGTTCTTGGACCTATAGCACTCACATCTGTAGCCATGAAATGCTTTGAAAGGCTGGTCATGGTTCACATCAACACCATCATCCCAGAACACCCTGGACCCACTCCACTTTGCAAACCACACCAACAGATCCACAGACGACACAGTCTCAATCGCTCTCAATTTGATTTGAAACTGCCCTTTCCCACCTGGACAAGAGGAACACCTATGTGAGAATGCTATTCATTGACTACAGCTCAGCGTTCAACACCGTAGAACCTGGACTTCCTGACGGGCTGCCCCCAGGTGCTGAGGGTAGGTAACAACACATCTGCCACGCTTATCCTCAACACAGGGGCCCCTCAGGGGTGCGTGCTCAGTCCCCTTCTGTACTCCCTGTTCACCCACGACTGCATGGCCAGGCACGACTCCAACACCATCATTAAGTTTGCTGACGACACAACAGTGGTAGGCCTGCTCACCGACAATGATGAGACAGCCTATATGGAGGAGGTCAGAGACCTGGCATTGTGGTGTGATAAAGACAAAGGAGCTGATTGTGGACTACAGGAAAAAGAGGGCCGAACACGCCCCCATTAACATTGATGGGTCGAGAGTTTCAAGTTCCTTGGTGTCCACATCACCAACAAACTATCA
Source organism: Salmo trutta (assembly GCF_901001165.1). Classification (NCBI taxonomy): domain Eukaryota; kingdom Metazoa; phylum Chordata; class Actinopteri; order Salmoniformes; family Salmonidae; genus Salmo; species Salmo trutta. Next base: position 42,852,881 of record NC_042990.1, on the reverse strand, counting down.
GGTCCAAACATATCAAGACAGTCGTGAAGAGGACACGGCAAGCGGTACTGGAACGCCAAGTCTAGGTCCAGAAGGCTCCTTAACAGCTTCTACCCCCAAGACATAATACTGCTGAATAACAAATCAAATGGCCACCCGGACTATTTACACTGACCCCCCCCCTTTGTTTTTACTCTGTTTCTACTCGCTGTTTATTATCTATGCATAGTCACTTCACCTACATGTACAAATGTCCGGTAACCTGTACCCCCACACACTTACTCGGTACCGGTACCCCCTGCATATAGCCTCGTTATTGTTACTTTTTATAATTTTTTTACCTTAGATTTAAGAAAATATTTACTAAATAAATAATTTATTGAACTGCGTTGTTGGTTAAGGACTTGTAAGTAAGCATTCCACGGTAAGGTCTACACCTGTTGTATTCAGAGCATGTGAGAAATACAATTTGATTTGATTTGATTATACCTATGGCTGAGGGATTGGCATATAAAGTACCAGAATGAATTCATACTCTTTGACTTATTCCACATTTTGTTGTCACAGCCTGAATTCAAAATGGATTAAATTGATTGTTTTTCTCACCCATCTACACACAGTACCCTATAATGACATCACAATAACCTATAATGACATCATAATGCCCTATAGTGACATCACAGTACCCTATAATGACATCACAATACCCTATAATGACATCACAATACCCTATAAAGACAAAGTGAAAATGTGTTTTGAGATTTTATTTTTTTGTGCAAATAATAATGATAATGAAATACAGAAATATCTTATTTACATAAGTATTCACCACTCAGAGTCAATACATGTTAGAATCACCTTTGGCAGTGATTACAGCTGTGAGTCTTTCTGGGTAAGTTTCTAACAGCTTTCCACACCTGGATTGTACAATATTCTTCTTTAAAAAATTCTTCAAGCTCTGTCAAGTTAGTTGTTGATCATTGCTAGACAACCATTTTTAAGTCTTGCCATAGATTTTCATGCCGATTTAATTCTAAACTGTAACTAAACCACTCAATGTCATCTTGGTGAGCAACTCCAGTGTAGATTTGACCTTGTGTTTTAGGTTATTGTCCTGCTGAAATGTGAATTAATCTCCAGTGTAGATTCGACCTTGTGTTTTAGGTTATTGTCCTGCTGAAAGGTGGATTTATCTCTGTGTCTGTTGGAAAGCAGACTGAACCAAAGTTACCCCTAGAATTTTCCCTGTACTTAGCTCAATTCCGTTTCTTTTTATCCTAGTCCTTACCGATGACAAGCGTACCCATTACATGACACAACCACCACCATGCTTGAAAATATAAAGAGTGGTACTCAGCGACGTGTTGTGTTAGATTTACACCAAACATAACAATGTGCTTTCAGGACATAAAGTTAATTCATTTTTGAGGGGCAGATTTATTGCCTTATTGCAAACATTTTTGAGGGGCATATTTAGTGCCTTATTGCAAACAGGATGAGTGTTTTGGAATATTTTTATTCTGTACAGGCTTCCTTCTTTTCACTCTGTCATTTAGGTTAGTGTTGTAGAGTAACTACAATGTTGTTGATCCATCCTCAGTTATCTCCTATCACAGCCATTAAACTCTGTAACTGTTTTAAAGTCACCATCGGCCTCATGGTTAAATCCCTGAGCTGTTTCCTTCCTCTCCGGCAACTGAGGTAGGAAGGACGCCTGTATCTTTGTAGTGACTGAGTGTATTGATACACCATCCAAAAGTATAATTAGTAACTTCACCATGCTCAAAGGGATATTCAATGTCTGCTGTTTTTTGAATTATTATCCATCTACCCAATACTGCCCTTTTTTGCAAGGAACTTGAAGCTATTGACCCGCTCCACTGCGGCTCCTTCGATGTGGACGGGAGTGTATAGTCCAGAATCAGATTGTTGGTTTTACTGAGAGAGCTTGTTGTCCCGGTACCACACGGCCAGGTCACTGAACTCCTCCCTGTAGGCTGTCTCATCGTCGCCAGTGATCACGGTCCACGATCAGCTCCTTTGACTTGCTCATATTGAGGGAGAGGTTGTTGTCTTGGCACCACACGGCCAGGTCACTGAACTCCACCCTGTCGGCTGTCTCATCGTCGCCAGTGATCACGGTCCACGATCAGCTCCTTTGACTTGCTCATATTGAGGGAGAGGTTGTTGTCTTGGCACCACACGGCCAGGTCACTGAACTCCTCCCTGTCGGCTGTCTCATTGTCGCCAGTGATCAGGCCGTACCACTGTTGTGTCGTCAGCTAACTTAATGATGGTGTTGGAGTTGTGTTTGGCCACGCATTTTGTGGGTGAACAGGGAGTAACAGGAGGGGACTAAGCAAACACTCCTGTGGGGGCCCCCCATGTCGAGGGTCAGTGTGTGGTGGAGGTGTTGTTGCCTACCCTCACCACCTGGGGTCAGTTCGTCAGGAAGTCCAGGATCTAGTTGTAAAATGGAGGTGTTCAGTTCCAGGGTCCCAATCTTGGTGACCACTTTGGAGGGGTCAATGGTGTTGAATGCTGAGCTGTTGTCAAATAACAACATTCTTACATAGGTATTCCTCTGATCTAGTTGTGTGAGGGCAGTGTGGAGAGCAGTGAAGATTGCATCGTCTGTGGATCTGTTGGTGCGGTGTGTAAATTGGAGTGGGTCTAGTGTGGCTGGGATGGTGGACTTGATGTGAGCCATGACCAGCCTCTCAAAGCACTTCATGACTAACAGATGTGAGTGCTACAGGGCGGTAGTCATTGTGGCATGAAGCCTTAGTTTTTCTTGGGAACAGGAATGATGGAGGTCAGTTTAAGACGTGGGGATTACAGACTGGGACAAGGAGAGGTTGGAAATGACAGTGAATATGCCTGCCAGCTGTTCTGAGCATGCACCCTGGAATGTTTTAGCTTATAGCGCCAACCTCAGTGTTAATCCAGGGCTTTTGATTGGTGAAGCAGTGAAAAGCTTCACTGTGGGGACATCGTCAGCGATACGTTTACTAATGAAGTCGGTGACTGAGGTGGTTAGCTCGATGATGCTATCGGCGCAGTCCCAGAACATATTACCGGTCAGCGCTAGCAAAGCAGTGTCTCCCTCCCTCCACCTCCTGAACCTCTGGCTACCTCAGTCTCTCAGTCCATCACCCCATGTCTGCAACCTCCTCCACCTCCCGAACCTCTGGCTACCTCAGTCACTGAGTCCATCACCCCATGTCTGCAACCTCCTCCACCTCCTGAATCTCTGGCTACCTCAGTCTCTCAGTCCATCACCCCATGTCTGCAACCTCCTACACCTCCTGAATCTCTGGCTACCTCAGTCTCTGAGTCCATCACCCCATGTCTGCAACCTCCTCCACCTCCTGAATCTCTGGCTACCTCAGTCTCTGAGTCCATCACCCCATGTCTGCAACCTCCTCCACCTCCTGAATCTCTGGCTACCTCAGTCTCTCAGTCCATCACCCCATGTCTGCAACCTCCTACACCTCCTGAACCTCTGGCTACCTCAGTCTCTCAGCACACACACAACACACACATACACATACACACACACGCACAACACACACACCACACAGCACTCACAAAATATTTTACAGTAGAATGCCCAGAGATAGATTCCTACGAGAGCTATTCCACACATTCCAAATATGACGTCAAATTCCTTTCTATTTTTACTGTCCTGGCTGATCAGCATCAGTAAGTAGCTGGTCTGTCCTGGCTGATCAGTGTCAGTGAGTAGCTGGTCTGTCCTGGCTGATCAGTGTCAGTAAGTAGCTGGTCTGTCCTGGCTGATCAGCATCAGTAAGTAGCTGGTCTGTCCTGGCTGATCAGTGTCAGTGAGTAGCTGGTCTGTCCTGGCTGATCAGTGTCAGTAAGTAGCTGGTCTGTCCTGGCTGATCAGCGTCAGTGAGTAGCTGGTCTGTCCTGGCTGATCAGTGTCAGTGAGTAGCTGGTCTGTCCTGGCTGATCAGTGTCAGTAAGTAGCTGGTCTGTCCTGGCTGATCAGCGTCAGTGAGTAGCTGGTCTGTCCTGGCTGATCAGTGTCAGTGAGTAGCTGGTCTGTCCTGGCTGATCAGTGTCAGTAAGTAGCTGGTCTGTCCTGGCTGATCAGCGTCAGTAAGTAGCTGGTCTGTCCTGGCTGATCATTGTCAGTAAGTAGCTGGTCTGTCCTAGCTGATCAGTGTCAGTGAGTAGCTGGTCTGTCCTGGCTGATCCGTGTTAGTAAGTAGCTGGTCTGTCCTGGCTGATCAGTGTCAGTGAGTAGCTGGTCTGTCCTGGCTGATCAGTGTCAGTGAGTAGCTGGTCTGTCCTGGCTGATCAGTGTCAGTGAGTAGCTGGTCTGTCCTGGCTGATCAGTGTCAGTGAGTAGCTGGTCTGTCCTGGCTGATCAGTGTCAGTGAGTAGCTGGTCTGTCCTGGCTGATCACTAGCTTAGTGGTTTAACAGTAGGAAGGAGATCACCAGCGATGATTAAAATATCTCTCTGTTTCAGGAGTTACTGGTCGTTACCGGTCGTTACCGGTCGTTACCGGTCGTTACCGGTCGTTACCGGTCGTTACCGGTCGTTACTGGTCGTTACCGGTCGTTACTGGTCGTTACTGGTCGGTAATAGATAGACTCTGAGGTCATTGTTGCTCTTTTTAACCCACAGTTACAGAGTATTAACCCACAGTTACATAGTATTAACCCACACTTACAGAGAGTATTAACCCACAGTTACAGAGAGTATTAACCCTCAGTTACAGAGAGTATTAACCCACAGTTACAGAGAGTATTAACCCTCAGTTACAGAGAGTATTAACCCACAGTTACAGAGAGTATTAACCCTCAGTTACAGAGAGTATTAACCCACAGTTACAGAGAGTATTAACCCACAGTTACAGAGAGTATTAACCCTCAGTTACAGAGAGTATTAACCCACAGTTACAGAGAGTATTAACCCTCAGTTACAGAGAGTATTAACCCACAGTTACAGAGAGTATTAACCCACAGTTACAGAGAGTATTAACCCTCAGTTACAGAGAGTATTAACCCACAGTTACAGAAAATATTAACCCACAGTTACAGAGTATTAACCCACAGTTACAGAGAGTATTAACCCACAGTTACAGAGTATTAACCCACAGTTACAGAGAGTATTAACCCACAGTTACAGAGAGTACTAACCCACAGTTACAGAGAGTACTAACCCACAGTTACAGAGAGTACTAACCCACAGTTACAGAGAGTATTAACCCACAGTTACAGAGTATTAACCCACAGTTACAGAGAGTATTAACCCTCAGTTACAGAGAGTATTAACCCACAGTTACAGAGAGTATTAACCCTCAGTTACAGAGAGTATTAACCCACAGTTACAGAGAGTATTAACCCACAGTTACAGAGAGTATTAACCCTCAGTTACAGAGAGTATTAACCCACAGTTACAGAGAGTATTAACCCTCAGTTACAGAGAGTATTAACCCACAGTTACAGAAAATATTAACCCACAGTTACAGAGTATTAACCCACAGTTACAGAGAGTATTAACCCACAGTTACAGAGTATTAACCCACAGTTACAGAGAGTATTAACCCACAGTTACAGAGTATTAACCCACAGTTACAGAGAGTACTAACCCACAGTTACAGAGAGTACTAACCCACAGTTACAGAGAGTACTAACCCACAGTTACAGAGAGTATTAACCCACAGTTACAGAGTATTAACCCACAGTTACAGAGAGTATTAACCCACAGTTACAGAGAGTATTAACCCACAGTTACAGAGAGTATTAACCCACAGTTACAGAGAGTATTAACCCACAGTTAGAGTATTAACCCACAGTTACAGAGTATTAACCCACAGTTACAGAGAGTATTAACCCACAGTTACAGAGAGTATTAACCCACAGTTACAGAGAGTATTAACCCACAGTTAGAGTATTAACCCACAGTTACAGAGTATTAACCCACAGTTACAGCGAGTATTAACCCACAGTTACAGAGAGTATTAACCCACAGTTACAGAGTATTAACCCACAGTTACAGAGAGTATTAACCCACAGTTACAGAGAGTATTAACCCACAGTTACAGAGAGTATTAACCCACAGTTACAGAGTATTAACCCACAGTTACAGAGAGTATTAACCCACAGTTACAGAGAGTATTAACCCACAGTTAGAGTATTAACCCACAGTTACAGAGTATTAACTCACAGTTACAGCGAGTATTAACCCACAGTTACAGAGAGTATTAACCCACAGTTACAGAGTATTAACCCACAGTTACAGAGAGTATTAACTCACAGTTACAGAGAGTATTAACCCACAGTTACAGAGAGTATTAACCCACAGTTACAGAGAGTACTAACCCACAGTTACAGAGAGTACTAACCCACAGTTACAGAGAGTATTAACCCACAGTTACAGAGAGTATTAACCCTCAGTTACAGAGAGTATTAACCCACAGTTACAGAGAGTATTAACCCACAGTTACAGAGAGTATTAACCCACAGTTACAGAGAGTATTAACCCTCAGTTACAGAGAGTATTAACCCACAGTTACAGAGAGTATTAACCCTCAGTTACAGAGAGTATTAACCCACAGTTACAGAGAGTATTAACCCACAGTTACAGAGAGTATTAACCCACAGTTACAGAGAGTATTAACCCACAGTTACAGAGAGTATTAACCCACAGTTACAGAGAGTATTAACCCACAGTTACAGAGAGTATTAACCCTCAGTTACAGAGAGTATTAACCCTCAGTTACAGAGTATTAACCCACAGTTACAGAGAGTATTAACCCACAGTTACAGAGAGTATTAACCCTCAGTTACAGAGAGTATTAACCCACAGTTACAGAGTATTAACCCACAGTTACAGAGAGTATTAACCCACAGTTACAGAGAGTATTAACCCACAGTTACAGAGAGTATTAACCCACAATTACAGAGAGTATTAACCCACAGTTACAGAGAGTATTAACCCTCAGTTACAGAGAGTATTAACCCTCAGTTACAGAGTATTAACCCACAGTTACAGAGTATTAACCCACAGTTACAGAGAGTATTAACCCACAGTTACAGAGAGTATTAACCCACAGTTACAGAGAGTATTAACCCTCAGTTACAGAGAGTATTAACCCACAGTTACAGAGTATTAACCCTCAGTTACAGAGTATTAACCCTCAGTTACAGAGAGTATTAACCCACAGTTACAGAGAGTATTAACCCACAGTTACAGAGAGTATTAACCCACAGTTACAGAGTATTAACCCACAGTTACAGAGAGTATTAACCCACAGTTACAGAGAGTATTAACCCACAGTTAGAGTCCCGTTCTTCTGAATCCCATTGAGAAATTAAATGGTCCCCTTGGTTGACAAGCATGATGGGAACAGACATTCAGTCGGGGACAGGAAGCATCGCCAGGCAGCCTGAGAGACTCAACTACCTCATGTATTAACTAATACACATGTAATATACATTTAAACTGCATTGAGCATCGCCAGGCAGCCTCTCTCCTTTTCTCCTTATATCTGTAGTCTTTTGTGTACGTAGCAAATAGCCCCCGATTCCCTACACAGCGCTACCCTATGGGCCCACACACACACACACACACCATACACACACCATGCACACACACACACACACCATGCAAACACACACACACCATGCACACACACACACACACACACACACACACACACACACACACACACACACACACACACACACACACACACACACACACACACACACACACACACCATGCACACACACAGACACCATGCACACACACACACCATACACACACCATGCACACACACACACCATGCACACACCATGCACACACACACACACCATGCACACACACACACACCATGCACACACACACACACACACACACACACACACACACACACACACACACACACACACACACACACACACACACACACACACACACACACACCATGCACACACACAGACACCATGCACACACACGCACACCATGCACACACACACACACCATGCACACACACACACACCATGCAAACACACACACACACCGTGCACACACACACACACACACACACACACCATGCACACACACACACACCATGCACACACACACACACCATGCAAACACACACACCATGCACAAACACACACACCATGCACACACACACACACACACCATGCACACACACACACACTCCATGCACACACACACACACCATGCACAAACACACACACCATGCACACACACACACACACCATGCACACGCACACACACACACACACCATGCACACACACCATGCACAAACACACACACCATGCACACACACACACCATGCACACACACACCATGCACACACACACACTCCATGCACACACACACACACACACCATGCATACACACACGCACACACATCATGCACACACAGACACACACCATGCACACACACACACACACACACACCATGCACACACACACCATGCACACACACACCATGCACACACACACACACCATGCACACACACACACACACACCATGCACACACACACACCATGGACACACACACACACACACACACACACCATGCAAACACACGCCATGCACACACACACACACACACTGCACACACCATGCACACTGCACACACCATGCACACACACAGACCATACACACTCACACCATGCACACACACACACACCATGCACACACACACACACCATGCACACACACACCATACAAACACACACACACCATGCACACACACACACACACACACTCCATGCACACACACGCACACACCATGCACACACACACACACCATGCACACACACACACACACCATGCACACACATACACACCATGCACACACACACACACCATGCGCACACACCATGCACGCACACACACGCACACACACACACACCATGCACACACACACACACACCATGCACACACACACACACACACCATGCGCACACACCATGCACACACACACACACACACACACACCATGTCCTCTCTCCTCCTCCTCTTCTGCTGTTTGGAGCACAATAGAAATGCATAATTTAAATATAAATTGCCTGATTTGCATACGTAATTAGTCAAGTTTCAGAATTAATGGAGGCAAACAACAAATACCTGCCACCTCGCTTCTGACATTCAGCTGGAAATACTGGAATTCCGCTGCAGTGTTTAAATTGACCACATGTTTAAGGCTAGACAAAGTGCCAGCGTGTATCTGTTACATTTTTGATTCATATTAAGAGACGACTTTAGATGAATGACCCAATGCTCTCACATGGTAATTATAAATTGAAAAGACAAAACAAAAGCATAAAATGTTTGACTACTCATCTTTATCGAACTTAGAAATCATCTGTCCAAATTATGTATGCATGTAGTGTGAACCAAAACATCACACATCTTCTCTCTAGTGGATCAAACCAATTAAACATCACAGAATTACTTTCTTTCTTTAAATTGTATAGTAATTAGTCGGTCATATGGAAAGTACTTAGACAATAATTAGCCTACAAGTGAATTTACCTCACAGCTGATCATCGTTAATGAAAGTCTGCTTTATACAATAGGAGATATCCTCAGTTACTGATGAGAAATACATGTGACTAATAAGAGTTATGTCTGATAAGGAGGAAAACAGATTGGATGCTGTATTGTTACTCGGATGAAAACAGATCGGATGCTGTATTGTTACTCGGATGAAAACAGATCGGATGCTGTATTGTTACTCGGATGAAAACAGATCGGATGCTGTATTGTTACTCGGATGAAAACAGATCGGATGCTGTATTGTTACTCGGATGAAAACAGATCGGATGCTGTATTGTTACTCGGATGAAAACAGATCGGATGCCGTATTGTTACTCGGATGAAAACAGATCGGATGCCGTATTGTTACTTGATGAAAACAGATCGGATGCTGTATTGTTACTCGGATGAAAACAGATCGGATGCTGTATTGTTACTCGGATGAAAACAGATCGGATGCTGTATTGTTACTCGGATGAAAACAGATCGGATGCTGTATTGTTACTCGGATGAAAACAGATCGGATGCTGTATTGTTACTCGGATGAAAACAGATCGGATGCTGTATTGTTACTCGGATGAAAACAGATCGGATGCCGTATTGTTACTTGATGAAAACAGATCTCCACTCTTGAGGAGAAACTTCATACCAGGGGTTTGGGTTTCAATTTGATTTCCAAGTCAGACAATTCAGGAAATATTTTCTATGATAATTTTTCATTTCATGAATTAATTTGTGTGTAGTTTAGTGTTTGTCTGTAGTTTAGTGTTTGTCTGTAGTTTAGTGTTTGTCTGTAGTTTAGTGTTTGTCTGGGTGTTTGTGTGCTGACTGGGTCTTTGAGGAAATCTCTGAATGTGTTTCAGAAGAGGCTGTGAAGGAGGTGAAGCTCCAGGCCATGTCAGAGCTCCAGGCCATGTCAGAGCTCCAGAAGGCCATGTCAGAGCTCCAGAAGGCCATGTCAGAGCTCCAGGCCATGTCAGAGCTCCAGGCCATGTCAGAGCTCCAGAAGGCCATGTCAGAGCTCCAGGCCATGTCAGAGCTCCAGGCCATGTCAGAGCTCCAGGCCATGTCAGAGCTCCAGAAGGCCATGTCAGAGCTCCAGGCCATGTCAGAGCTCCAGGCCATGTCAGAGCTCCAGGCCATGTCAGAGCTCCAGAAGGCCATGTCAGAGCTCCAGGCCATGTCAGAGCTCCAGAAGGCCATGTCAGAGCTCCAGGCCATGTCAGAGCTCCAGAAGGCCATGTCAGAGCTCCAGGCCATGTCAGAGCTCCAGAAGGCCATATCAGAGCTCCAGAAGGCCATGTCAGAGCTCCAGGCCATGTCAGAGCTCCAGAAGGCCATGTCAGAGCTCCAGGCCATGTCAGAGCTCCAGAAGGCCATGTCAGAGCTCCAGAAGGCCATGTTAGAGCTCCAGGCCATGTCAGAGCTCCAGGCCATGTCAGAGCTCCAGGCCATGTCAGAGCTCCAGAAGGCCATGTCAGAGCTCCAGGCCATGTCAGAGCTCCAGGCCATGTCAGAGCTCCAGAAGGCCATGTCAGAGCTCCAGAAGGCCATGTCAGAGCTCCAGGCCATGTCAGAGCTCCAGAAGGCCATGTCAGAGCTCCAGGCCATGTCAGAGCTCCAGAAGGCCATGTCAGAGCTCCAGAAGGCCATGTCAGAGCTCCAGAAGGCCATGTCAGAGCTCCAGGCCGTGTCAGAGCTCCAGGCCGTGTCAGAGCTCCAGGCCGTGTCAGAGCTCCAGAAGGCCGTGTCAGAGCTCCAGAAGGCCGTGTCAGAGCTCCAGAAGGCCGTGTCAGAGCTCCAGAAGGCCGTGTCAGAGCTCCAGAAGGCCGTGTCAGAGCTCCAGAAGGCCGTGTCAGAGCTCCAGGCCGTGTCAGAGCTCCAGAAGGGTGTTGGGGTTATGGGAGTCATTTTATTACTTTTTTATTTAACCTTTATTTTATTACAGAGTCATACTGAGACCAAGGTGTATTTTACAGATGAGCCAGAAATTACAGAAATTACAGAAAATACACAGATCAATATACAATGCCTTCGGGAAAGTGTTCAGACCCCTTGACTTTGTCCACATTTTGTTACATTACAGCCTTATTCTGAAATGGATTAAATAAAACACATCCTCAGCAATCTACACACAATACCCCATAGTGGCATCACAATACCCCATAGTGACATCACAATACCCCATAATGACATCATAATACCCCATAATGACATCACAATACCCCATAGTGACATCACAATACCCCGTAATGACACAGCAAAATCTGTTTTTTATAATTTTTTGCCAATTCATTCAAATAAAAAACAGAAGTATTCAGAGAATTTAGATGTCTAAATTATTATTCCACAATGTAGAAAGTAGTTTAAAAAATATTTTTGAATTATTATGTGTGTCCAAACTTTTGACTGGTACTATAAGTATTCAGACCCTTTGCTATGAGATTCTAAATTGAGTTCAGGTGCATCCTGTTTACCATTGATCATCCTTGAGATGTTTCTACAACTTGATTGGAGTACCACTTGTGGTAAATTCAATGGATTGGACATGATTTGGAAAGGCACACACCTGTCTATATAAGGTCCCACAGTTGACAGTGCATGTCAGAGCAAAAACCAAGACAAGACATCGAACAAATTGTCCGTTGAGCTTCGAGACAGGATTATGTCGAGGCACAGATCTGGGTAAAGGTTCCAAAAAATGTATTCAGCATTGAAGGTCTCCAAGAACACAGTGGCCTCCATCATTCTTAAATGGAAGAAGTTTGGAACCACCAAGACTCTTCCAAGAGCTGGCCGCCCGGCCAAACTGATCAATCGGGGGAGAAGGGCCTTGGTCAGGGAGGTGACCAAGAACCCCAGAGTTCCTCTGTGAAGATGGGAGAACCTTCCAGAAGGCCAACCATCTCTGCAGCACTCCACCAATCAGGCCTTTATGGTAGAGTGGCAGGCGGAAGCCACTCCTCAGTAAAAGGCACGACAGCCCGCTTGGAGTTTGCCAAAAGGCACTTAAAGGACTCTCAGACCATGAGAAACAAGATTCTCTAATCTGATGAAACAAAGATTGAACCCTTTGGGCTGAATGCCAAGCGTCACGTCTGGAAAAAACCTGGCATCATCCCTATGGTGAAGCATGGTGGTGGCAGCTTCATGCTGTGGGGATGTTTTTCAGTGGCAGAGACTGGGACTGGGAGACTAGTCAGAAAACCTGCTCCAGAGCGCTAAGGACCTCAGACTGGACTGGGTCGGAGGTTCACCTTCCAACAGGACAACAACCCTAAGCACACAGCCAAGAAAATGCAGGAGTGGCTTTGGGACAAGTCTCTGAATGTCCTTGAGTGGCCCAGCCAGAGCCCGGACTTGATCCCGATCGAACATCTCTGAAGAGACCTGAAAATAGCTGTGCAGCGACGCTCCCCATTCAAGCTGACAGGGCTTGAGAGGATCTGCAGAGAAGAATGGGAGAAACTCCCCAAATACAGGTGTACCAAGGTTGTAGCGTCATACCCAAGAAGACTCAAGACTGTAATCGCTGCCAAAGGTGCTTCAACAAAGTACTGAGTAAAGTGTCTGAATACTTATGTAAATGTGATATTACAGTGTTTTATTTTAATACATTTGCAAAGATTTCAGTACATTAAGTTACTCTCTCAATGTCCAGGATATTCCACCTCCTTTCCAAGTGCTCTTTTGCTTGTTTGGTTGTTCGTCTGAATGCTTGTTTCCCTCAAGTCCTGAAATGTCCTCCAGAAATCCTTCCTCTCCTAACCAAGGCCTGAAATGTCCTCCAGAAACCCTTCCTCTCCTAATCAAGGCCTGAAATGTCCTCCAGAAACCCTTCCTCTCCTAATCAAGTCCTGAAATGTCCTCCAGAAACCCTTCCTCTCCTAATCAAGTCCTGAAATGTCCTCCAGAAACCCTTCCTCTCCTAATCAAGGCCTGAAATGTCCTCCAGAAACCGTTCCTCTCCTAATCAAGGCCTGAAATGTCCTCCAGAAACCCTTCCTCTTCTAATCAAGACCTGAAATGTCCTCCAGAAATCCTTCCTCTCCTAATCAAGGCCTGAAATGTCCTCCAGAAACCCTTCTTCTTTCTCCCTCTGTTGGTTTTGTGTTTATCTATGTCCGAATTCTACTTGGTGTCCTTGTTGGGTTTTACAGCCCACCAATCCCACTCCTTCCTTGTGTTGCCTGATGAGTCAGCAGATGAGTCTTGCAAGAACCAAGTCAATCAAAAACTCGAAATGTCTCCAAACTATTTCCACAAAATAAATAGTCTTCCAATTCCGATAGATGCTCAGAACACAGCAATGCACTAAAATAACTAAACTGTTAATTAACATATTGTATAAAATAATTTTACAAAAAAATTTGCAATTTGAGGAGCTCTTCCTAAGTGCTGCACATGGACTGGGTTTCTTATGAGATTTTATTGCATTTATTTATTTCACCTTTATTTAACCAGGTAGGCCAGTTGAGAACGAGTTCTCATTGTTACGGTTTGGGGTAGTGCTGAGTGATTTAACTTACTTTTTTTGTTTTCTTTTGGTTATTAAACAACTAACTGACAGAAGTTGGTTCAATTACTTGAATTCCATTTATTTCGGTTTTTTGTGAGCCTAAAGCTCTGTTTCTCTAGAGAGAAATGAAATCATTCACGAAAGAATAGGACACTGAGCTGAAGGAAGTTGTAGTTTTTATTAAGAAAATATTCAGCCAAGTTCAGCGCAAAAAAACTATGGGTAATTAACTACAATGACCATAATCCATTGCACCTGTTCCGGCTCGGACAAAGATGGATACACCTTTATGCCTGCTAGGTTAGATACAGACATACAGTCTACCACATAGGCCGCGTGAGAGAGGAAGAGAGGGATAGAGACAGATCCTCAAAGTTTGCCTTATCTACTTTGAAAACTGATTCCAGTTATTTCGTCAGACTGCTCTGCAGCATTCTTATGCAGGCTAGCCTAGCTAAATAGGATGACTGAAGACAGTATGGGGAGTGGAGAGAATGTTGACTGGCTGTTTGGTTGCTATTGCCTGAGCTGAGATGTAATGTACATGAACTGAAATATTGTATTATTTCATAGTCATTTCCTGTTGTTATATTGATGTATATCCAGTGTGGAACTAACAGAGACAATGGAATATTTTCAGTGTTTTGTCAATTGAATGAATGTTCACTATTTTTGGGCTTTGGAATTTCCATTAAAAAACCTCTAAAATCATTTTAATGTCATTATTTCATAATGCATGTAGTCTTGAAAAAAATGATCAAAACCAAAATCAAAAACCGAACCGACCTCAAAAAGCACTACTTAGGGGGTAGGGGTTAGGGGGTTAGGGGGTTAGGGGTTAGGGGGTTAGAGGGTTAGAGGGTTAGGGGGTTAGAGGGTTAGGGGGTTAGGGGTTAGGGGGTTATAGGGTTATAGGGTTAGGGGGGTAGGGGTTAAGGGGTTAGAGGGTTAGAGGGTTAGGGGGTTAGAGGGTTAGGGGGTTAGGGGGTTAGGGGGTGGTTGTATGGGTCCTTGAGGATATCTCTGAATGTGTTTAGTTAGGGGTTAGGGGGTTAGAGGGTTATAGGGTTAGGGGGTTAGGGGTTAGAGGGTTAGTTAGTGGTTAGGGTTTAGGGGCTGGTTGTATGGGTCCTTGAGGATATCTCTGAATGTGTTTCAGAAGAGGCTGTGAATGAGGTGAAGCGCCAGGCCATGTCAGAGCTCCAGAAGGCGGTGTCAGAGGCGGAGAAGAAGGCCCTTGAGATGATCAGCACGGAGCGGTCCAAGATGGAGCGCACAGTGGCAGAGGCCAAGAGACAGGCAGCGGAGGACGCCCTGACTGTCATCAACCAGCAGGAGGACTCCAGCGAGGTAAGACACACTTTATTGATCTATGTACCAGACTGTATTATTGATCTACTATGTACCAGAATGTATTTATTATAGATGTATTACACCAGAATGTATTTATTATAGATGTATTATACCAGAATGTATTTATTATAGATGTATTATACCAGAATGTATTTATGATAGATGTATTACACCAGAATGTATTTATGATAGATGTATTATACCAGAATGTAATTATTATAGATGTATTATACCAGAATGTATTTATTATACCAGAATGTATTTATAATAGATGTATTATACCAGAATGTATTTTATTATAGATGTATTATACCAGAATGTAATTACTATGGATGTATTATACCAGAATGTATATATTATACCAGAATGTATTTATAATAGATGTATTATACCAGAATGTATTTTATTATAGATGTATTATACCAGAAAGTAATTATTATAGATGTATTATACCAGAATGTATTTATTATATATGTATTATACCAGAATGTATTTATTATACCAGAATGTATTTATTATAGATGTATTATACCAGAATGTATTTATTATAGATGTATTATACCAGAATGTATTTATTATCGATTTATTACACCAGATTGTATTTATTATAGATGTATTATACCAGAATGTATTTATTATAGATGTATTATACCAGAATGTATTTATTATAGATGTATTATACCAGAATGTATTTATTATAGATGTATTATACCAGAAAGTATTTATTATTGATTTATTTTACCAGAATGTATTTATTATTGATTTATTATACCAGAATGTATTTATTATAGATGTATTACACCAGAATGTATTTATTATTGATTTATTATACCAAAATGTATTTATTATAGATGTATTATACCAGAATTTATTTATTATAGATGTATTATACCAGAATGTTTTTATTATTGATTTATTATACCAGAATGTATTTATTATAGATGTATTATACCAGAATGTATTTATGATAGATGTATTATACCAGAATGTATTTATGATAGATGTATTATACCAGAATGTATTTATTATTGATTTATTATACCAGAATGTATTTATTATTAATTAAATTTAACAAAATGTGTTTATTATAGATGTATTATACCAGAATGTATTCAGTATTGATTTATTATACCAGAATGTATTTATTATAGATGTATTATACCAGAAAGGATTTATTAATAATGTATTATACCAGAATGTATTTATTATAGATGTATTATACCAGAAAGGATTTATTAATAATGTATTATACCAGAATGTATTTATTATAAATGTATTATACCATAATGTATTCAGTATTAATTTATTATATCAGAATCTATATATTATAGATGTATTATACCAGAATGTATTTATTATACCAGAATGTATATATTATAGATGTATTATACCAGAAAGGATGTATTAATAATGTATTATACCAGTATGTATTTATTATAGATGTATTATACCAGAATATATTTATTATTTATACAGTACCAGTCAAAAGTGTGGACACAGCTACTCATTCCAGGGTTTTTCTTTATTTGTACTATTTTCTTCATTATAGAATAATAGTGGAGACATCAAAACTATGAAATAACACATGTGGAATCATGTAGTAACCAAAAAAGTATTAATCAAATCAAAATAAATTTTGCACACTCTTGCCATTCTCTCAACCAGCTTCATGAGGTAGTCACCTGGAATGCATTTCAATTAACAGGTGTGCCTTGTTAAAAGTTAATTTGTAGAATTTCTTTCCTTCTTAATGTGTTTGAGTCAAACAGTTGTGTTGTGACAAGGTAGGGGTGGTGTACAGATGATAGCCCTATTTGGTAAAAGACCAAGTCCATATTATGGCAAGAACAGCTCAAATAAGCAAAGAGAAACGACAGTCCATTATTACTTTAAGACATGAATGTCAGTCAATCCTTCAAGAACTTTGAACGTTTTTTCAAGTGCAGTCACAAAAACCGTCAAGCGCTATGATGAAACTGGCTCTCATGAGGACCACCACAGGAAAGGAAGACCCAGAGTTACCTCTGCTGCAGAGGATAAGTTCATTAGAGTTACCAGCCTCATGAGGACCGGCACAGGAAAGGAAGACACGGAGTTTCCTCTGCTGCTGAGGATAAGTTCATTAGAGTTACCAGCCTCAAAAACTGCAGCCCAAATAAATGCTTCACGGAGTTCAAGTAACAGACACATCTCAACATCAACTGTTCAGAGGAGACTGTGTGAATCAGGCCTTCATGGTTGAATTGCTGCTTAGAAACCACTACTAAGGACACCAATAATAAGAAGAGACTTTCTTGGGCCAAGAAACATGAGCAATGGACATTAGACCGGTGAAAATCTGTCCTTTGGTCTGATGAGTCAAAATGTGAGATTTTTTTGGTTTCAACCGCCGTGTCTTTGCGAGATGCAGAGTAGGTGAATGGATGACCTCCGCATGTGTGGTTCCCACCGTGAAGCATGGAGGAGGTGGTGTGATGGTGTGGGGGTGGTTTGCTGGTGACACTGTCAGTGATTTATTTAGAATTCAAGGAACACTTAACCAGCATGGCTACCACAGCATTCTGCAGGGATACGCCATCCCATCTGGTTTGGGCTTAGTTGGACTATCATTTGTTTTTCAACAGGACAATGACCCAACACACCTCCAGGCTGTGTAAGGGCTATTTTACCAAGAAGGAGAGTGATGGAGTGCTGCATCAGATAACCTGGCCTCCACAATCACCCAACCTCCACCCAATTGAGATGGTATGGGATGAGTTGGACCGCAGAGTGAAGGAAAAGTAGCCAACAAGTGCTCAGCATATGTGGGAACTCCTTCAAGACTGTTGGAAAAGTATTCCAGGTGAAGCTGGTTGAGAGAATCCCAAGAGTGTGCAAAGCTGTCATCAAGGCAAAGGGTGGCTACTTTGAAGAATCTAAAAAATCTAAAATATATTTAGATTTGTTTAACACTTTTGGTTACTACATGGTTCCATATGTGTTATTTTGTAGTTTTTTATTTTTTACTCTGCAATGTAGAAAATAGTAAAAATAAAGAAAGTACATGTGTCATAACTTTTGACTGGTACTGTATATTAAGTACCAGAATGTTTTTTTTTATTGAATTATTATTCATGTTTATGTTTTTATATTACCAGGCAAGTCAGTTGAAAATAAATGATTATTTATAATGATGACCTGGCAGACCGGACACACCTCACTAAGAGATTCGATATAAAGTCTCTAGCATAGACGCAGTATGAAGATCAGAGTTCATCTATACCACAGTGTAAACAAGAGACCTCTGTATTCATAATCTCAAAGTATTCTATCTCTGAAAGGTGGATTACCCTTCTGAAATGATAGGACACATAAAATATATACATCTCCTCCTAAAAATCAAGGTATTTGGAAAAATACCTTTATGATCTTATTATCATTTTAGTGGTAATATCTTTGGAAGATTTCATATTTACATTTACATTTACGTCATTTAGCAGACGCTCTTATCCAGAGCGACTTACAAATTGGTGCATTCACCTTATGATATCCAGTGGAACAACCACTTTACAATAGTGCATCTATATCTTTATTTTGGGGGGGGGGGGTTAGAAGGATTACTTTATCCTATCCCAGGTATTCCAGGGCTAGGGGGCAGTATTTGCACGGCCGGATAAAAAAACGTACCCGATTTAATCTGGTTACTACTCCTGCCCAGTAACTAGAATATGCATATAATTATTGGCTTTGGATAGAAAACACCCTAAAGTTTCTAAAACTGTTTGAATGGTGTCTGTGAGTATAACATAACTCATATGGCAGTCAAAACCCTGAGACAAATCCTGACAGGAAACTGAAATCTGATGTGTGGATATCACTTCAAACATTTGCCATTGAAACACACAGGGGCTTGCGATTCATTTAGCACTTCCTATGGCTTCCACTAGATGTCCCCAGTCTTTACAAAGTGGTTTGAGCCTCCTACCATCAAAATTGACTGAAAGAGAGCCTGTTTATCTTGGTCACAGGGGATGGGCCATTACCATTGTGACGTCGGCGCCCATGGGTACTCTCCCTTTTCGAAACGTCTTGAAAGACAATGCAACCATCCCAATGGAATATTATTGAAACCCTGGTTGAAAAAGCCCCTAAAGATTTATGTTATACAACGTTTGACATGTTTGAACAAACTTAAATATATTTTTTTTGCTCATTCCTGACGACAAGTCAGACGCATACGGTATATTTTCACTAGCCTTCGGAGCGCGCTAACACTATTGGGACATAAATTATTTACTTTTTTGAACAAAACTACATTTGTTATGGACCTGGGATACCTAGAAGTGCCTTCTGATAAAGATAATCAAAGGTAAGGGATTATTTACAATAGTATTTTTGATGGTTGATCTTTCCAAGATGGCTCAAAACATGTATAGCCTAGACTATTTTTCTGGGCATACCACGTCGTTTATTGCAAAGTGTGATTTCCCAGTAAATTTCTTTTTAAATCTGGCAAAGCGATGGCATTCAAGACATGTTAATCTATAAGTCTTTGAATGACAATATTACATTTTAACAATGTTTTCGAATAGTAATTTTGTAAATTGTAGCGCTAATAAACCGGAAGCATTTGAGGCAAAATATTTTCTGAACGTCATGTGCCGATGTAAAATGCTGTTTTTATATATAAATATGAACTTTATCGAACACAAAATGCATGTGCTGTGTAACATGATGTCCTAGGAGTGTCATCTGATGAAGGTTGTCATAGGTTAGTGCTGCATTTAGCTGTGTTTTGGGTATTTGTGATGCATGCTAGTTGCTTTGAAAATGGCTGTGTGATTATTTCTGGCTGGGTACTCTGCTGACATAATCTAATGTTTTGCTTTTGCTGTAAAGCCTTTTTGAAATCGGACAACGTGGTTCGATTCAGGAGAGGTGTATCTATAAAACGGTGTAAAATAGTCAAATGTTTGAGAAATTGAAGTTATAGCATTTATGAGGTTTTGCATTTAGCGCGACGCGATTCCACTGGCTGTTGATTAGGGACGCAAGCGTTCCACTGGCCCAGAGAGGTTAAAGAGGTGGGGTTTCAGGTGTCTCCGGAAGGTGGTGATTGACTCCGCTGTCCTGGCGTCGTGAGGGAGCTTGTTCCACCATTGGGGTGCCAGATAAGGGGTGATTTTACAGGACTTTGCCCAATATCCTTCTGAATGCAAATTAAGATCTGAAGTCGAGACTCATGAGACAGGATGTAGCCTACATCAGATCCAAGAGCAAACAGGATGTAGCCTACATCAGATCCAAGAGGAAACAGGATGTAGCCTACATCAGATCCAAGAGGAAACAGGATGTAGCCTACATCAGATCCAAGAGGAAACAGGATATAGCCTACATCCGTCCCAAGAGGAAACAGGATGTAGCCTACATCAGTTCCAAGAGGAAACAGGATATAGCCTACATCAGTTCCAAGAGGAAAAAGGATATAGCCTACATCAGTTCCAAGTGGAAACAGGATGTAGCCTACATCAGTTCCAAGAGGAAACAGGATATAGTCTACATCAGTTCCAAGAGGCAACAGGATACAGCCTACATCCGATCCAAGAGGAAATAGGATGTAGCCTACATCAGATCCAAGAGGAAACAATAATGGCCCCTCTCCCTTGCCTCTAACACGGAATGCAGAGGTCTTCAGTGAAGTGTGTGGTGTGATCTGAGTCTAGTTTTAACTAGCTAGCCTGTTACAAATGTGTCTTTTATGTTTCACTATAGGGGATGTGGTGGTGTAGTTCTGTTGCAGTTTACTTTCTCATTCTCTTTCTTTTACTTTTTTCTCTTCATTCATTCAAGACTCATTTGCTGTGAAATGCTATGAAATGCTGTGAGGGGCAATATTGTTTTGTGTACTGATAAATCTGTTTTCCTATTGAAAGGTCTGTAAATAAATCAGCATTTTTCCCTATTACAAAAAGTATTGAAATTATTCCCCTCTCTCTCTCTCTCTCTCTCTCCCTCTCTCCCTCTCTCTCTCTTTCTCTCTCTCCCTCTCTCTCCCTCTCTCTCTCTCTCTCCCTCTCTCTCGCTCTCTCTCCCTCTCTCTCCCTCTCTCTCTCTCTCTCCCTCTCTCTCACTCTCTGTCTCTCTCCCCCTCTCCCTGTCTTTCTCTGTTTCTATCTCCCCCTCTCACTCCCTGTCTCTCTCTCCCTCTCCCTCTCCCTCTCTGTCTCTCTCTCTCTCCCTCTCTGTCTCTCTCTCTCTCTGTCTCTCTCTCTCTCTCTCCCTCTCCCTCTCTCTCTCTCCCTCCCTCTCTCTCTCTGTCTCTCTCTCTCCCTGTCTCTCTCTCTCTCCCTCTCCCTGTCTCTCTCTCCCTCTCTGTCTCTCTCTCTCTCTCTCCCTCTCTGTCTCTCTCTCCCTCTCCCCCCTCTCTGTCTCTCTCTCCCTCTCCCTGTCTCTCTCTCCCTCTCTGTCTCTCTCTCTCTCTCTCTCTCTCTCTCTCTCTCTCTCTCTCTCCCTCTCCCTGTCTCTCTCTCTCCCTCTCTCCCTCTCTCTGTGTAGAGTTGTTGGAACTGCGGGCGGAAGGCGAGCGAGACCTGCAGCGGCTGCAACACGGCTCGCTACTGCGGCTCCTTCTGCCAGCACAAGGACTGGGAGAAACACCACCACGTGTGTGGCCAGACCCTCCAGTCCTCACCGGCCGCTCAGCAGCAGCAGGGTACAGAGACCACACCCTCTAGCCCAGCCGGAACCCCGCCTGCCGCCCCAGGAACCCCCTCTACGCTGGAAACCACGCCGCACTAAACCGGGGAGCCGTCGGAGACTCCCAGGAGCCCAACATGACTGGCTCACTTGATGCTAAATGCTAACGCGCTAACGCTGCTTATGTTGGAGTAGTGGAGGTTCCACACAACACAGGAGGTTTATACATGTAGATCAGTCACATTGACTTGTCATGATTAACTAAGAACACAAAGATATTATTTGTTTGAATTATTATTATTATTATTATTATTATTATTGTTGTTATCAATGTCCTTATTGTTACTATTGCTGTTATCATCCGTTGTCGTCTACGTTTTGTTGTCGTTGTTGTTGTTGTCATTGTTGCTTCTCTTACGTTGTTTCCTGTAAATATGAATCAAAAGAAGGCCAACGCACGACAGTGATGAAACGCCAGACAAATACATACGTGGACCTCCACTCTGTGTTTAGTTGTGCTTTCTAAATGTGGTGTTGTTTTCCTGTGTTACCTGGGATACGACATGAAACTAGCTGACCTCATTCAGACAACATACCAATGGAATATCACTACAACACAAACACACGGACGGACAGACAGACAGGTGGATGGTATCCGTGGGTTACAGACAGGTGGATGGTATCCGTGGGTAACAGACAGAGGGATGGTATCCGTGGGTTACAGACAGGTGGATGGTATCCGTGGGTTACAGACAGAGGGACTGTACCTGCCAGCAGCAAGGTGTAGATGTGGAGCAGACTGTATAGGAACCACAGCTGTTCTTCTAGACTAGTAATAATATCCAGGTCAGTGGACGGACCAACACAAAGAGGTCTCCCTCCCTGAGGGATGGAGGGACGGAAGAGCAAGGAACCATACGAATTACCAACCCTGGATACCGAGATATATTACCTGACCCCTGGATACTGAGATATACCGAGATATAACTGATACCTGACCGCAGTACACGGAAAGAAGGACTCTGTCTGAAGTGTGCTACACCTGCACTTACTATCTCTCTGTTCCAAACCAGGAAGTGAACAGAATGTAATGTCATTAACCTGCGCCATGGAGACTGCCAGCTCCTCACTATGACAACCACCGGCAAACAAAGGGCTGAAGAGATTACCCTATGAATCAGTGAGAGAAAACGGAAGCACACCCTGAACCCAACTCTACTCTCTCTCTGTCCTGCCCATCTCCTCCATCTACCCTGAACCAACTCTACTCTCTCTCTGTCCTGCCCATCTCCTCCATCAACCCTGAACCAACTCTACTCTCTCTCTGTCCTGCCCATCTCCTCCATCCACCCTGAACCAACTCTACTCTCTCTCTGTCCAGCCCATCTCCTCCACCTACCCTGAACCCAACTCTACTCTCTCTCTGTCCTGCCCATCTCCTCCATCCACCCTGAACCAACTCTACTCTCTCTGTCCTGCCCATCTACCCTGAACCCAACTCTACTCTCTCCCTGTCCTGCCCATCTACCCTGAACCCAACTCTACTCTCTCTCTGTCCTGCCCATCTCCTCCATCTACCCTGAACCAACTCTACTCTCTCTCTGTCCTGCCCATCTCCCCCATCTACCCTGAACCCAACTCTACTCTCTCTGTCCATCTACCCTGAACCAACTCTACTCTCTCTGTCCTGCCCATCTCCTCCATCTACCCTGAAACCAACTCTACTCTCTCTCTGTCCTGCCCATCTCCTCCATCCACCCTGAACCAACTCTACTCTCTCTGTCCTGCCCATCTACCCTGAACCCAACTCTACTCTCTCCCTGTCCTGCCCATCTACCCTGAACCCAACTCTACTCTCTCTCTGTCCTGCCCATCTCCTCCATCTACCCTGAACCAACTCTACTCTCTCTCTGTCCAGCCCATCTCCTCCACCTACCCTGAACCCAACTCTACTCTCTCTCTGTCCTGCCCATCTCCTCCATCCACCCTGAACCAACTCTACTCTCTCTGTCCTGCCCATCTACCCTGAACCCAACTCTACTCTCTCCCTGTCCTGCCCATCTACCCTGAACCCAACTCTACTCTCTCTCTGTCCTGCCCATCTCCTCCATCCACCCTGAACCAACTCTATTCTCTCTCTGTCCTGCCCATCTCCTCCATCAACCCTGAACCCAACTCTACTCTCTCTCTGTCCTGCCCATCTACCCTGAACCCAACTCTACTCCCTGTCCTCAGCTCCAGATAACTCCTACCAACATGAACTCTGTTATTTTTCCTTTGTAAATGTCATGGTGTTTTACACTTCTGTCCTGTACCGTCTCCAATGTTTATTGAATGTATGTGTTGGACAGTTGTAACGATGTATGTTCCTTTAACCAGCCACAACTTTAGTCCCCTCCCACCGCCCCCTCTCTCTCTCTAGCAAAAGGAGAGAAAAAAAGCATCATGTTTCTGAGCTGTTTCCTGTTTCCTGTGTGTACGTGTCAGTGGTAGTTACCTCTTAGTACTTTTAAAGAAGGATGTTTTTCCTAGAAGAAAAGGCTCAAGCTATCTCCTCAGAGCTGCTACTCTGCGACCGATTCAGATCTCTTCTGAGAACTAGCATGTTTCACGGAATGCTAAGCTAAATGTTTTGTAGCAGGGACGTACCCCAACGTATTTGCACTGTCACAAAGGTTATTTCAGCATGCTTTTTTAGGCAAAACGTTTTTCCAATGTAGAGCCATAATTGCCTTTTTTTTTTGTACAGTTTTAACTGTGTTTTTCTTCTTCTTTTCTGTAAAGCAGAACGTCTAGCTAACGCAAACCCCTCTTATTGTTAATAGTGTTTTATTATGGACCATAGTAGTTACAGAAAGACACATTACTGGACGATAATGTTGAATATTTGTTGTTGTTTTTGTTTTTTACAACAACAACAAAACCCCCCCAAAACAAACACAATGAAACTAACTGTCCAAATGCAGAATGATATGAGCTTTAACACAGTAGAGCTCCAGGTAACAGTATTATTACTAAAGATGTACAGGGCCTTCGGAAATAATTCACACCCCTTTGACTTATTCCACATTTTGTTGTGTTACAGCCTGAATTCAAAAATGGATTCAATATTTTTTTCCCCTCACCCATCTACACACTATTACCCCCATAATGACATCACGGTACCCCATAATGACATCACGGTACCCCATAATGACATCACGGTACCCCATAATGACATTACAGTACCCCATAATGACATCACAGTACCCCATAATGACATCACAGTACCCCATAATGACAAAGTGAAAACATGTTTTTAGAAATGTTTGCTAACTTACTGAAAATGAAATACAAAAAAATATCTGTAAACATGGCCACTGAGGAACATTCACTGTCATCTTGGAAAGCAACTCCAGTGTAGAGTTGGCCTTGTGTTGTAGGTTATTGTCCTGCTGAAAGGTGGATTCATCTCCCAGTGTAGAGTTGGCCTTGTGTTGTAGGTTATTGTCCTGCTGAAAGGTGAATTCATCTCCCAGTGTAGAGTTGGCCTTGTGTTGTAGGTTATTGTCCTGCTGAAAGGTGAATTCATCTCCAGTGTAGAGTTGGCCTTGTGTTGTAGGTTATTGCCCTGCTGAAAGGTGAATTCATCTCCAGTGTAGAGTTGGCCTTGTGTTGTAGGTTATTGTCCTGCTGAAAGGTGAATTCATCTCCAGTGTAGAGTTGGCCTTGTGTTGTAGGTTATTGCCCTGCTGAAAGGTGAATTCATCTCCAGTGTAGAGTTGGCCTTGTGTTGTAGGTTATTGTCCTGCTGAAAGGTGAATTCATCTCCCAGTGTCTGGTGGAAAGCAGACTGAACCAGGCTTTCTTCTAGGATTTTGCTTGTTCTTAGCTCTGTTCCATTTATTTTAATCCTAAAGAAAATTCCCTAGTCCTTGCCGATGACAAGCATACCCATAACATGATGCAGCCACCACCATTCTTGAAAATATGAAGAGTGGTACTCAGTGATGTGTTGTGTTGGATTTGCCCCAGACATAACACTTTATATTCAGGACATAAAGTCTATTTCTTTGCCAAATTTTTTCCAGTTTTACTATAGAGCCTTGTTGCAAACAGGATGATTTGGAATATTTTTATTCTGTACAGGCTTCCTTCTTTTCACTCTGTCCTTTAGCTTAGTATTGTGGAGTAACTACAATGTTGTTGATCCATCCTCAGTTTTCTCCTATCACAGCCATTAAACTCCGTAACCGTTTTAAAGTCACCATTGGCCTCATGGTTAAATCCCTGAGCTGTTTCCTTCCTCTCCGGCAACTGAGTTAGGAAGGACGCCTGTATCTTTGTAGTGACTGGGTGTATTGATACACCATCCAAAGTGTAATGAATAACTTCACCATGCTCAAAGGGATATTTAATGTGTGCTTTTTATTAGGTGTCCTTCTTTGCGAGGCATTGGAAAACCTCCCTGGTCTTTGTGGTTGAATCTGTGTTTGAAATTCACTGCTCGACTGAGGGACCTTATAGATAGATAATGTATGTGTGGGGTACAGAGATGAGGTAGTCATACAATTTTTTATGTGACTTGTTAAGAACATTTTTACTCCTGAACTTATTTGTCACAACAAAGGGGTTGAATACTTATTGACTCAAGACATTACAGCTTTTCATTTTGTATTAATTTGTAAACATTTCTGACAACACTTTGACATTATGGGGTATTGTGTGTAAACCAGTGATAATCTCAATATAATCCATTTCAATCCCACCGTGTATCATAACAAAATCTGGAAAAAGTCAATACTTCACGAAAGCACTGTACATCAAAACACAGGAGACAGCCAAAGACAGACTCGCGATACCTGCGTCCCAAATGGCACCCTACTACTGGTCTAAAGTAGTCCACTATATAGGGAATAGGGACCCATAGGGCCCTGGTCTAAAGTAGTGCACTATATAGGGAATAGGGTTCTATAGGGCTCTGTAGAACCCTATTCCCTATATATAGTACACTACTTTAGACCATAAGTCCCTGGTTAAAAGTAGTGCACTACATAGGGAATATGGGATCATTTGGGATGCAGAACACAGACTTCACCTCACGTCTGTTTTAACCATTTCAGTGTTGTGACTCACATTATGGCTGCCATTCCCCTGCCGGGATATCTTCGTCAGATCACCTCATGTCATTTTCTGGCTACATGTCATTTTCTGGCTACATGTCATTTTCTGGCTACATGTCATTTTCTGGCTACCTACATGTCATTTTCTGGCTACATGCCATTTTCTGGCTACATGTCATTTTCTGGCTACCTACATGTCATTTTCTGGCTACATGTCATTTTCTGGCTACATGTCATTTTCTGGTTACCTACATGTCATTTTCTGGCTACATATCATTTTCTGGCTACATGTCATTTTCTGGCTACCTACATGTCATTTTCTGGCTACATGTCATTTTCTGGCTACATGTCATTTTCTGGCTACCTACATGTCGTTTTCTGGCTACATGTCATTTTCTGGCTACATGTCACTTTCTGGCTACATGTCATTTGAGATAGTTGTTCCTGACAGTTTGTTCATTTCCTTGAACCTCCTCAAAGCGACTGAAAGAAGAATTAAATTCCAACAGATGTCTTGTGACTGATAGGAAGAGAGCATTTCCTGATCCAGAGACAGACAGAACCACTCTTCTACTCACAATACCTTGGTGCTAATAAATAAACACATATGACTTTTGACCTCTCGGAGGGGGAGGAGTTGTTACGTGGTTTCCATGGTCTCCGCCGGGCCGTTGTTGTCGTTGTTGTGGATTCTCTCCCATTTCTTCCTCCTCTTGTATAACAATCTGCTCTTGTCCCTGACTCTAAACGGGTGAAGAAAACCATCCAGCAAGGTGTCTAACATCCTTCTCCTCATGTCTCCTTCAGAAAGCTGTCTGTCTCTCTCCATCTCCTCATGTCTCCTTCAGAAAGCTGTCTGTCTCTCTCCAACTCCTCATGTCTCCTTCAGAAAGCTGTCTGTCTCTCTCCATCTCCTCTTCTCCTCATGTCTCCTTCAGAAAGCTGTCTGTCTCTCTCCTTCTCCTCATGTCTCCTTCAGAAAGCTGTCTGTCTCTCTCCTTCTCCTCATGTCTCCTTCAGAAAGCTGTCTGTCTCTCTCCATCTCCTCATGTCTCCTTCAGAAAGCTGTCTCTCTCTCCATCTCCTCATGTCTCCTTCAGAAAGCTGTCTCTCTCTCCATCTCCTCATGTCTCCTTCAGAAAGCTGTCTGTCTCTCTCCTTCTCCTCATGTCTCCTTCAGAAAGCTGTCTGTCTCTCTCCATCTCCTCTTCTCCTCAGAAAGCTGTGAAGAAGCAGCCAAACAGTATAATTCATGTATTTCAAAAGTTCTAAAACAGAAGTGTTTAATTAATTGTTATCAAGGGTGAAATCTGGATAAAACTAAAAACATTTAAAAAGAATAATGAAATTATTATTTGAAAAGCTCTACCTACTGCTATATCCTTCTGTTGATCTCCTATTCTCCTCGATCTGTCTCTCTCTCCATCTCCTCCCCTCCTTGATCTGTCTCTCTCCATCTCCTCCCCTCCTTGATCTGTCTCTCTCTCCATCTCCTCCCCTCCTTGATCTGTCTCTCTCCATCTCCTTGATCTGTCTCTCTCTCCATCTCCTCGATCTGTCTCTCTCTCCATCTCCTCCTCTCCTTGATCTGTCTCTCTCTCCATCCCCTCCCCTCCTTGATCTGTCTCTCTCTCCATCTCCTCCCCTCCTTGATCTGTCTCTCTCTCCATCCCCTCCACTCCTTGATCTGTCTCTCTCTCCATCCCCTCCCCTCCTTGATCTGTCTCTCTCTCCATCTCCTCCCCTCCTTGATCTGTCTCTCTCTCCATCCCCTCCACTCCTTGATCTGTCTCTCTCTCCATCCCCTCCCCTCCTTGATCTGTCTCTCTCTCCATCTCCTTGATCTGTCTCTCTCTCCATCTCCTCCTCTCCTTGATCTGTCTCTCTCTCCATCCCCTCCCCTCCTTGATCTGTCTCTCTCTCCATCCCCTCCACTCCTTGATCTGTCTCTCTCTCCATCTCCTCTCCTCCTTGATCTGTCTCTCTCTCCATCTCCTCCCCTCCTTGATCTGTCTCTCTCTCCATCTCCTCCCCTCCTTGATCTGTCTCTCTCTCCATCTCCTCTTCTCCTTGATCTCTCTGTCTGTTTTGCTACATCCTCTTCGTGGCAAATAGTCTCAGTAGTCTACCTCTGATAGCAGAAACAAGCACCAGTCACCAGGTAGACACTGGGCTAGTCAAACCAAATGGACAGAATTAACACGACTAAAACCCAAAGCGCACGCAGACACTGGGCTAGTCAAACCAAATGGGCAGAATTAACACGACTAAAACCCAAAGTTGAAGCGCATACAGCTGTGAAACCATATAACTATTTGGTAACAATGCAGACCTCATAATAAATAAAAACCTAAATGAATTAAAATTAATAAAATACAAATAAAAAAAAATAAAAAAATGTTTGTTACTTTCCTTTGTTGCTTGTCACATTTATATTAGAATTACATTGAGAGTTTGATTTGTTGAGTACCACAGATACAATTTGAAATTGTTGACGCTGATTTGAAAAGGAAGTTGTTTTGACTCAAGCAGTGGGCACCGTCAATGATGAACCTCGTTTTTCTATTTTTCTCCCCCTCTCCTCTCCTCTCCTCTCCTCTCCTCCTTCCTTCTCATGTTCTCTGTTGTAAGACATGCCAGACTGCTTGTCAATGTTGGTTAAGGTGAATTCATGGAGTTTCAATTTCAAAAACATGGAACTGCATTAAAAATAATTAAAGTCTAGTGAATTTTACACATGCCTGTTTTTTGCAATTTGTATTACATAAAAAGGTCATTTTTGTTTTCCTATGTTAAAAATAAGGAGGGGTGGGAGGGCAGTTGAAATAAGGAGGGGTGGGGGGCAGTTGAAATAAGGAGGGGTGGGGGGCAGTTGAAATAAGGAGGGGTGGGGGGCAGTTGAAATAAGGAGGGGTGGGAGGGCAGTTGAAATAAGGAGGGGTGGGAGGGTTGTAGAAATAAGAAGGGGTGAAGGGGCAGTAGAAATAAGGAGGGGTGGGAGGGCAGTTAAAATAAGGAGGGGTGGGGGGCAGTTGAAATAAGGAGGGGAGAGGGGGCAGTAGAAATAAGGAGGGGTGGGGGGCAGTTGAAATAAGGAGGGGAGAGGGGGCAGTAGAAATAAGGAGGGGTGGGGGGGCAGTTGAAATAAAGAGGGGTGAGGGGCAGTAGAAATAAGGAGGGGTGGGGGGGCAGTTGAAATAAAGAGGGGTGAGGGGCAGTAGAAATAAGGAGGGAGTGAGGGGCAGTTGAAATAAGGAGGGGTGAGGGGGCAGTTGAAATAAGGAGGGGTGGGGGGCAGTTGAAATAAGGAGGTGGGAGGGCAGTTGAAATAAGGAGGGGCAGTTGAAATAAGGAGGGAGTGAGGGGCAGTTGAAATAAAGAGGGGTGAGGGGGCAGTTAAAATAAGAAGGGGTGAGGGGGCAGTAGAAATAAGGAGGGGTGGGGGGCAGTTGAAATAAGGAGGGGTGGGGGGCAGTTGAAATAAGGAGGGGTGGGGGGCAGTTGAAATAAGGAGGGGTGGGGGGCAGTTGAAATAAGGAGGGGTGGGAGGGCAGTTGAAATAAGGAGGGGTGGGAGGGCTGTAGAAATAAGGAGGGGTGAAGGGGCAGTAGAAATAAGGAGGGGTGGGAGGGCAGTTAAAATAAGGAGGGGTGGGGGGGCAGTTGAAATAAGGAGGGGTGGGGGGGAAGTAGAAATAAGGAGGGGTGGGGGGGCAGTTGAAATAAGGAGGGGTGAGGGGCAGTTGAAATAAGGACGGGGGAGGGGCAGTTGAAATAAGGAGGGGTGGGGGGGCAGTTGAAATAAGGAGGAGTGGGAGGGCAGTTGAAATAAGGAGGGGTGGGAGGGCTGTTGAAATAAGGAGGGGTGGGAGGGCTGTTGAAATAAGGAGGGGTGAGGGGGCAGTTGAAAAAAGGAGGGATGGGAGGGCAGTTGAAATAAGGAGGGGCAGTTGAAATAAGGAGGGGTGGAGGGGCAGTTGAAATAAGGAGGGGCAGTTGAAATAAGGAGGGGTGGAGGGGCAGTTGAACAGTAAATAGATGATATGATTTATGGATCAGACATAAAGATGGGGGATTGGCTTCTGGTCTCTGAGAAAACGTTGTAAAATAAAAAACAGAAAAATTATTTGAAATTATTTTGCAATACTTAATAGAGACAGGAAATACATGTTCTAATGGAAGATGGACTCAGACAGGGATGGTCTCTCTATTACATTCTACAGCATTCTGAGTCTGCTATGTCAGAACGGGGGGTTCTTTTCTGTCATTTGTTTTCCTTTTCTCTATTTTTATCTAATTTTGGGCTGTAATCTATGGTCTGTAATCTATGGTCTGTCAGCCTAATTTTGGGCTGTAATCTATGGGCTGTAATCTATGGTCTGTCAGCCTAATTTTGGGTTGTAATCTATGGTCTGTAATCTATGGTCTGTAATCTATGGTCTGTCAGCGTAATTTTGGGCTGTAATCTATGGTCTGTCAGCCTAATTTTGGGCTGTAATCTATGGTCTGTAATCTATGGTCTGTCAGCCTAATTTTGGGTTGTAATCTATGGTCTGTCAGCCTAATTTTGGGCTGTAATCTATGGGCTGTAATCTATAGTCTGTCAGTCTAATTTTGGGCTGTAATCTATGGTCTGTCATCTATGGTCTGTCAGCCTAATTTTGGGCTGTAATCTATGGTCTGTCAGTCTAATTTTGGGCTGTAATCTATGGTCTGTCAGTCTAATTTTGGGTTGTAATTTATGGTCTGTCAGCCTAATTTTGGGTTGTAATCTATGGTCTGTCAGTCTAATTTTGGGCTGTAATCTATGGGCTGTAATCTATGGTCTGTCAGCCTAATTTTGGGCTGTAATCTATGGTCTGTCAGCCTAATTTTGGGCTGTAATCTATGGTCTGTCAGCCTAATTTTGGGCTGTAATCTATGGTCTGTCAGTCTAATTTTGGGTTGTAATTTATGGTCTGTCAGCCTAATTTTGGGCTGTAATCTATGGACTGTCAGTCTAATTTTGGGCTGTAATCTATAGTCTGTCAGTCTAATTTTGGGCTGTAATCTATGGGCTGTAATCTATGGTCTGTCAGCCTAATTTTGGGCTGTAATCTATGGTCTGTCAGCCTAATTTTGGGCTGTAATCTATGGTCTGTCAGTCTAATTTTGGGTTGTAATTTATGGTCTGTCAGCCTAATTTTGGGTTGTAATCTATGGTCTGTCAGTCTAATTTTGGGCTGTAATCTATGGGCTGTAATCTATGGTCTGTCAGCCTAATTTTGGGCTGTAATCTATGGTCTGTCAGCCTAATTTTGGGCTGTAATCTATGGTCTGTCAGCCTAATTTAGGGCTGTAATCTATGGTCTGTCAGTCTAATTTTGGGCTGTAATCTATGGTCTGTCAGTCTAATTTTGGGTTGTAATCTATGGTCTGTCAGTCTAATTTTGGCCTGTAATCTATGGTCTGTCAGTCTAATTTTGGGTTGTAATCTATGGTCTGTCAATCTAATTTTGGGTTGTAATCTATGGTCTGTCAGTCTAATTTTGGTCTGTAATCTATGGTCTGTCAGCCTAATTTTGGGCTGTAATCTATGGTCTGTCAGCCTAATTTTGGGCTGTAATCTATGGTCTGTCAGTCTAATTTTGGGCTGTAATCTATGGTCTGTCAGTCTATTTTTGGCCTGTAATCTATGGGCTGTAATCTATGGTCTGTCAGCCTAATTTTGGCCTGTAATCTATGGTCTGTCAGTCTAATTTTGGCCTGTAATCTATGAGCTGTCAGTCTATTTTTGGCCTGTAATCTATGGGCTGTAATCTATGGTCTGTCAGCCTAATTTTGGCCTGTAATCTATGGTCTGTCAGTCTAATTTTGGGCTGTAATCTATGGTCTGTCAGTCTATTTTTGGCCTGTAATCTATGGGCTGTAATCTATGGTCTGTCAGCCTAATTTTGGCCTGTAATCTATGGTCTGTCAGTCTAATTTTGGGCTGTAATCTATGGTCTGTCAGTGTAATTTTGGGCTGTAATCTGTGGTCTGTCAGTGTAATTTTGGCCTGTAATCTATGGTCTGTCAATCTAATTTTGGGCTGTAATCTATGGTCTGTCAGTGTAATTTTGGGCTGTAATCTATGGTCTGTCAGTGTAATTTTGGCCTGTAATCTATGGTCTGTCAGTGTAATTTTGGGCTGTAATCTATGGTCTGTCAGTGTAATTTTGGCCTGTAATCTATGGTCTGTCAGTGTAATTTTGGCCTGTAATCTATGGTCTGTCAGTCTGTGAATCTGTACAGTATAATTCTGGTATTATTATTGTCTTTATTGTGTAATAAATGTATTACTACATGCCACTGAGACTAGTGTTCTGTTTGGGTTGTGACTGTGCAGTGAAGCTCAGTGAGGTTATTATACACTTGATAGCCATAACCAACGGTGATTTGATTCGTATTAGTCCAAGCAGTTTGATTCATGTTAGTATAAGCAGTTTGATTAATGTTAGTATAAGCAGTTTGATTCATGTTAGTATAAGTGGTTTGATTCATGTTAGTATAAGCAGTTTGATTCATGTTAGTTTAAGCAGTTTGATTCATGTTAGTTTAAGCAGTTTGATTCATGTTAGTTTAAGCAGTTTGATTCATGTTAGTATAAGCAGTTTGATTCATGTTAGTATAAGTGGTTTGATTCATGTTAGTTTAAGCAGTTTGATTCATGTTAGTTTAAGCAGTTTGATTCATGTTAGTATAAGCAGTTTGATTCATGTTAGTTTAAGCAGTTTGATTCATGTTAGTATAAGTGGTTTGATTAATGTTAGTATAAGTGGTTTGATTCATGTTAGTCTGCAGCACCCTGTAGCCCTATCCAGCACACTGCAGCCCTATCCAGCACCCTGCAGCCCTATCCAGCACCCTGCAGCCCTATCCAGCACTCTGTAGCCCTAGCCAGCACCCTGTAGCCCTATCCAGCACACTGCAGCCCTATCCAGCACCCTGCAGCCCTATCCAGCACTCTGTAGCCCTATCCAGCACCCTATAGCCCTATCCAGCACACTGCAGCCCTATCCAGCACTCTGCAGCCCTATCCAGCACCCTGTAGCCCTATCCAGCACCCTACAGCCCTATCCAGCACACTGCAGCCCTATCTAGCACCCTGTAGCCCTATCCAGCACTCTGTAGCCCTAGCCAGCACCCTATAGCCCTATCCAGCACTCTGCAGCCCTATCCAGCACTCTGCAGCCCTATCCAGCACTCTGTAGCCCTATCCAGCACTCTGCAGCCCTATCCAGCACTCTGCAGCCCTATCCAGAACCCTGTAGCCCTATCCAGCACCCTGCAGCCCTATCCAGCACTCTGCAGCCCTATTCAGCACCCTGTAGCCCTATCCAGCACCCTGTAGCCCTATCCAGCACCCTGCAGCCCTATCCAGCACTCTGCAACCCTATCCAGCACTCTGCAGCCCTATCCAGCACCCTGCAGCCCTATCCAGCACCCTGTAGCCCTATCCAGCACTCTGCAACCCTATCCAGCACCCTGTAGCCCTATCCAGCACTCTGCAGCCCTATCCAGCACTCTGCAGCCCTATCCAGCACCCTGTAGCCCTATCCAGCACTCTGCAGCCCTATCCAGCACTCTGCAACCCTATCCAGCACCCTGTAGCCCTATCCAGCACTCTGCAACCCTATCCAGCACCCTGTAGCCCTATCCAGCACTCTGCAGCCCTATCCAGCACTCTGCAGCCCTATCCAGCACCCTGCAGCCCTATCCAGCACCCTGCAGCCCTATCCAGCACTCTGCAGCCCTATCCAGCACCCTGTATCCCTATCCAGCACCCTGTAGCCCTATCCAGCACACTGCAGCCCTATCCAGCACCCTGTAGCCCTATCCAGCACCCGGTAACCCTATCCAGCACCCTGCAGCCCTATCCAGCACTCTGCAGCCCTATCCAGCACTCTGCAGCCCTATCCAGCACCCTGCAGCCCTATCCAGCACTCTGCAGCCCTATCCAGCACTCTGTAGCCCTATCCAGCACCCTGTAGCCCTATCCAGCACCCTGCAGCCCTATCCAGCACTCTGCAGCCCTATCCAGCACTCTGCAGCCTTATCCAGCACTCTGCAGCCCTATCCAGCACTCTGCAGCCCTATCCAGCACCCTGTAGCCCTATCCAGTACCCTGCAGCCCTATCCAGCACCCTGTAGCCCTATCCAGCACCCGGTAACCCTATCCAGCACCCTGTAGCCCTATCCAGCACCCGGTAACCCTATCCAGCACTCTGTAGCCCTATCCAGCACCCTGTAACCCTATGCAGCACCCTGTAGCCCTATCCAGCACTCTCTAGCCCTATCCAGCACTTTGCAAATTCACACACTTTGTGAAAACAGACCATTTTCACACACTTTGTGAAAACAGACATTGAGTGAATGCCACTCAATGTAGGTTGTCGGTGTGGTTACTCGAATGGAACATGTTTTCCCTCTGGCAAGCCTTTCAACAGTTTCTGAATGATTATCCTCATGGGTCTTCTCTCAAACACTCCTGTATTTCATCAACCTTGGGATTATTTGAGCATCTCTTGCGTTACTACGTCACCGGTTATTTGCTGCTGGGGACGTCTGAGAACATGAGATAATGACCTCATTATTACTGCTCCTAGACTGAGTCCATCAGTGGCTACTTCCCAAATGGCACCCTATTCCCTTATATATAGACCGTTGGACTCTGGTCAAAAGTAGTGCACTATATAGGGAATAGGGAACCATTTGGCATGCAAGCTTCTGAGAAGTCAGTTAAAGCTTCTACATCTTATAGCCATCTCAGGCAGGCAGGCAGGCAGGCAGGCAGGCAGGCAGGCAGGCAGGCAGGCAGACAGACAGACAGACAGACAGACAGACAGACAGACAGACAGACAGACAGACAGACAGACAGACAGACAGACAGACAGACAGACATACAGACAGACAGACAGGCAGACAGTGTTTGAAGAGGTTCATGGGGCTGGTGGTGTAGTGGCCAGCAGTATTTGACATACACATGCGACTTGTAACAAGACTAAGTACTTAGCCTGTTAAAGAGGTGGGGTATCAGGTGTCTCCGGAAGGTGGTGATTGACTCCGCTGTCCTGGCGTCGTGAGGGAGCTTGTTCCTCCATTGGGGTGCCAGAGCAGCGAATAGTTTTGACTGGGCTGAGCGGGAACTGTGCTTCCTCAGAGGTAGGGGGGCCAGCAGGCCAGAGGTGGATGAACGCAGTGCCCTTGTTTGGGTGTAGGGACTGATCAGAGCCTGAAGGTACGGAGGTGCCGTTCCCCTCACAGCTCCGTAGGCAAGCACCATGGTCTTGTAGCGGATGCGAGCTTCAACTGGAAGCCAGTGGAGAGAGCGGAGGAGCGGGGTGACGTGAGAGAACTTGGGAAGGTTGAACACCAGACGGGCTGCGGCGTTCTGGATGAGTTGTAGGGATTTAATGGCACAGGCAGGGAGCCCAGCCAACAGCGAGTTGCAGTAATCCAGACGGGAGATGACAAGTGCCTGGATTAGGACCTGCACCGCTTCCTGTGTGAGGCAGGGTTGTACTCTGTAAATGTTGTAGAACATGAACCTACAGGATCGGGTCACCGCCTTGATGTTAGTGGAGAATGACAGGGTGTTGTCCAGGGTCACGCCAAGGTTCTTAGCACTCTGGGAGGAGGACACAATGGAGTTGTCAACCGTGATTGCGAGATCATGGAACGGGCAGTCCTTCCCCGGGAGGAAAAGCAGCTCCGTCTTGCCGAGGTTCAGCTTGAGGTGGTGATCCGTCATCCACACTGATATGTCTGCCAGACATGCAGAGATGCGATTCGCCACCTGGTTATCAGAAGGGGGAAAGGAGAAGATTAATTGTGTGTCGTCTGCATAGCGATGATAGGAGAGACCATGTGAGGATATGACAGAGCCAAGTGACTTGGTGTATAGCGAGAATAGGAGAGGGCCTAGAACTGAGCCCTGGGGGACACCAGTGGTAAGAGCACATGGTGCGGAGACAGATTCTCGCCACACCACCTGGTAGGAGCGACCTGTCAGGTAGGACGCAATCCAAGCGTGGGCTGCGCCGGAGATGCCCAACTCGGAGAGGGTGGAGAGGAGGATCTGGTGGTTCACAGTATCAAAGGCAGCAGATAGGTCTAGAAGGATGAGAGCAGAGGAGAGAGAGTTAGCTTTAGCAGTGCGGAGAGCCTCTGTGACACAGAGAAGAGCAGTCTCAGTTGAGTGACCAGTCTTGAAACCTGACTGATTTGGATCAAGAAGGTCATTCTGAGAGAGATAGCAAGAGAGCTGGCCAAGGACGGCACGTTCAAGAGTTTTGGAGAGAAAAGAAAGAAGGGATACTGGTCTGTAGTTGTTGACATCGGAGGGATCGAGTGTAGGTTTTTTCAGAAGGGGTGCAACTCTCGCTCTCTTGAAGACGGAAGGGACGTAGCCAGCGGTCAAGGATGAGTTGATGAGCGAGGTGAAGTAAGGGAGAAGGTCTCCGGAAATGGTCTGGAGAAGAGAGGAGGGGATAGGGTCAAGCGGGCAGGTTGTTGGGGCGGCCGGCCGTCACAAGACGCGAGATTTCATCTGGAGAGAGAGGGGAGAAAGAGGTCAAAGCACAGGGTAGGGCAGTGTGAGCAGGACCAGCGGTGTCGTTTGACTTAACAAACGAGGATCGGATGTCGTCGACCTTCTTTTCAAAATGGTTGACGAAGTCATCCGCAGAGAGGGAGGAGGGGGGAGGAGGATTCAGGAGGGAGGAGAAGGTGGCAAAGAGCTTCCTAGGGTTAGAGGCAGATGCTTGGAATTTAGAATGGTAGAAAGTGGCTTTAGTAGCAGAAACAGAAGAGGAAAATGTAGAGAGGAGGGAGTGAAAGGATGCCAGGTCCGCAGGGAGGCTAGTTTTCCTCCATTTCTGCTCGGCTGCCCGGAGCCCTGTTCTGTGAGCTCGCAATGAGTTGTCGAGCCACGGAGCAGGAGGGGAGGACCAAGCCGGCCTGGAGGATAGGGGACATAGAGAGTCAAAGGATGCAGAAAGGGAGGAGAGGAGGGTTGAGGAGGCAGAATCAGGAGATAGGTTGGAGAAGGTTTGAGCAGAGGGAAGAGATGATAGGATGGAAGAGGAGAGAGTAGCGGGAGAGAGAGAGCGAAGGTTGCAACGGCACAATACCATCCGAGTAGGGGCAGAGTGAGATGTGTTGGAGGAGAGCGAGAGGGAAAAGGATACAAGGTAGTGGTCGGAGACTTGGAGGGGAGTTGCAATGAGATTAGTGGAAGAACAGCATCTAGTAAAGATGAGGCCAAGCGTATTGCCTGCCTTGTGAGTAGGGGGGGAAGGTGAGAGGGTGAGGTCAAAAGAGGAGAGGAGTGGAAAGAAGGAGGCAGAGAGGAATGAGTCAAAGGTAGACGTGGGGAGGTTAAAGTCACCCAGAACTGTGAGAGGTGAGCCATCCTCAGGAAAGGAACTTATCAAGGCATCAAGCTCATTGATGAACTCTCCAATGGAACCTGGAGGGCGATAAATGATAAGGATGTTAAGCTTGAAAGGGCTAGTAACTGTGACAGCATGGAATTCAAAGGAGGCGATAGACAGATGGGTCAGGGGAGAAAGAGAGAAAGTCCACTTGGGAGAGATGAGGATCCCAGTGCCACCCCCCCGCTGACCAGATGCTCTCGGGGTATGCGAGAACACGTGGGCAGACGAGGAGAGAGCAGTAGGAGTAGCAGTGTTTTCTGTGGTAATCCATGTTTCCGTCAACGCCAAGAAGTCGAGGGACTGGAGGGTAGCATAGGCTGAGATGAACTCTGCCTTGTTGGCCGCAGACCGGCAGTTCCAGAGGCTGCCGGAGACCTGGAACTCCACGTGGGTCGTGCGCGCTGGGACCACCAGGTTAGAGTGGCAGCGGCCACAATGGGGACTGGTGAGATCAACACAATGGGGGCTGGAGAAATCAACACAATGGGGACTGGTGAGGTCAACACAATGGGGGCTGGTGAGATCAACACAATGGGGGCTGGTGAGATCAACACAATGGGGACTGGAGAGATCAACACAATCGGGGCTGGTGAGATCAACACAATGGGGGCTGGTGAGATCAACACAATGGGGACTGGTGAGATCAACACAATGGGGACTGGAGAGATCAACACAATGGGGGCTGGTGAGATCAACACAATGGGGACTGGAGAGATCAACACAATCGGGACTGGTGAGATCAACACAATGGGGACTGGAGAGATCAACACAATGGGGACTGGAGAGGTCAACAGACTTTCTGTTTAAGTATTAAAACACTCCTTTTATTAATACAATTTGTAGGCAGAAGTTGGTACAGAGTACAGTATAACAGTATATGATAGTTCTCCCCAAGTTCTGTAAAATGTCTAAGACATCCTGTAACTCATATAGCCTCTCCCAGTCCTCCTTGCGTGAGTTTCCCTGGCAACAACATTTGAATAAATCGAACCTCCCCCCTGACAACATCAACCATCTTATCAGCAATTAAAAAAGCTCAGAAGTGGGTTTGACAGAAACTTGACCTTTCATCGGTATAGAGTCATAACAAGGTGAAGGAGTCCAAGCATCTCCTGACGGGGGGCTGGTTTCATCAGGTCTGCGGCGGCCTCGTGTTCTCTGAAAAACCAGATAACCACGGTGAGATCCAGACAGGAGGAGTCTGAACGTAGACGCCTTCTGATAGTATCTGAAGGTCACAACACTCAAAAAACTGGTTTTAACCCACACACAGAGGTCTCCTGAAGAGGAGACCTTACAGTCTATCACAACATAATTGCTTAACCCTTTAAAAAGGTATAAGGCCTTGGTTTAACCCTCTTCATTTCCCCCTTTGAGGCCACCAGGCCTCAACAAAAGCAAATCAACTCAAGCATAGTGATTATAAGAATCATTTATAAAAGGTGCATTAGATTGCAAGCAATTCTCAGGAGATGGAGGATAGAAATAAGGGTCTGGGGGATGAGGAACATGAAACATAAACATGCCTGACATAGCATTATGAAGTACACATTTGCCAGCTGCACAGAATGCATAAATGCAAATTAGCAAAATGACCAGTGGGAGCAGTAATGGAACCAAAATGGAAAACAACTTAAATCTATAATCTCCTAGTTTATCTTTCAACCAACAGGAACCAGGAATCATCTCCTGTGGGGTTGTAGGTATCAGCCAACTGTGTTCATTCTTTTAAAATCTCTGTTTTATTATCAGAGGAGTCAGGGAGAAGCATAACACATTTAGTGGGGGGGGAAATAGAATTTAGGGCCCTGCAATATTCCCCCTCCTTAGCCAGGATGTAGTCTAATGCCAGGCTATGCCTGACTGTAACAGCGTTAAGACTCTGAACATCAGTAGAAAGAAGGGCAAAACCAGCAAAAGTCAAATTCATATTGGCCTGCATGAAGTAGGCGATGTTGTCAATTCAATCACTTTCAATTGATCCTAACAACTCACTCTAAATCTGAGGGTTTTTCAAAACTACTACATTCGAACCACTAGGCGTGGCTCGTCTACTCAGATTTTGGACCATGTTTACCCATTGATTACTGGTTTTCAATTGGTTCCCCTGGATCTCTACACCTCCGAGCAGAGACTGCTGGTGCAGAATAAGAAGCACCAAAAACATGTACCTTAAAACCTGTAAAATTGCGATAATTTTACAACCGGGCAATAGGTATTCATCCCGGAAGAAACATAAAAAACAACGAAGTCACGTGCATCATAAGACACCTGTCCTCAGACTGGCCAGTGATTGACTGAGCCATAATTTTCTGCCCAGTAACAGGTGACGGATGAAACCAGTTCCTAAAGATTGTTGACAG
This sequence comes from Salmo trutta, assembly GCF_901001165.1. NCBI lineage: Eukaryota > Metazoa > Chordata > Actinopteri > Salmoniformes > Salmonidae > Salmo > Salmo trutta. The sequence continues at coordinate 42,811,869 of NC_042990.1, read as the reverse complement.
CCAATGGAAGAGTTAGGAGGTGCAACGTAAATCCTATGTCACTGTAGTTTTCAAGGGATTCAAAAGAAAAACTAAATTTCTAATTTCCCCCACTTCCTGATTCAATTTTTCTCAGTTTTTTTGCCTGCCATATGAGTTCTGTTATACTCACAGACACCATTCAAACAGTTTTAGAAACTTTAGAGTGGTTTCTATCCAAATCTACTAATAATATGCATATTCTATTTTCTGGGCAAGAGTAGTAACCAGTTTAAATTGGGTACGTTTTTTATCCGGCCGTGCAAATACTGCCCCCTAGCCCCAACAGGTTAACAACCCTCCAGACGAGCTTCAATGCCATACAACTCTCCTTCCGTGGCCTCCAACTGCTCCTAAATACAAGTAAAACTAAATGCATGCTCTTCAACCGATCGCTGCCTGCACCTGCCCGCCCGTCCAACATCACTACTCTGGACGGTTCTGACTTAGAATATGTGGAGAACTACAAATACCTGGGTGTCTGGTTAGACTGTAAACTCTCCTTCCAGGCTCACATCAAACATCTCCAATCCAAAGTTAAATCTAGAATTGGCTTCCTATTTCGCAACAAAGCATCCTTCACTCATGCTGCCAAACATACCCTCGTAAAACTGACCATACTACCGATCCTCGACTTCGGCGATGTCATTTACAAAATAGCCTCCAATACCCTACTCAACAAACTGGATGCAGTCTATCACAGTGCCATCCGTTTTGTCACCAAAGCCCCATATACTACCCACCACTGCGACCTGTACGCTCTCGTTGGCTGGCCTTTGCTTCATAATCGTCGCCAAACCCACTGGCTCCAGGTCATCTACAAGACCCTGCTAGGTAAAGTCCCCCCTTATCTAGGGGGGACTTTATGTGGGGGTTTTATGACCCCTCACGCCCATGATAAACCTTAGGCCACAGAGAAATTCCTTTGTCCTCACAATGGAGAACTGGCCTCAGAACATTAAACATGCAATAAAGGGACTTTGGAACAATGGTTTCCGTCAGCCACAATGGTGGTCATGACGAGAGGTGGAATATGAAAATGTATGTAACTTTTGTGTTGTTAATAAAGGTTAACATATGACGTTATTATGAAAACATTGTACCTTTAAGAGTTTTCCCAGTATATGCCTGATGTTTATACATTGTACGTTGTGTGGAAAATATCCAAATCAAGGAGAATGTTTTGGTAAAGATGAGATGTGAAGTTAGTGTCTAAAATTGGATTTTTAGTCAAATCTAGGCCTTGCCCCTTTACTTGGTACGCCCAGAGAACTGCCCTAAAGGCGGTTACGCCCACTTCTGACCCGAGGGTATAAGACAGGAGAGTGAAGAATTAACATATCAGACTAAGTGACCCAAGCAGCAGCGAAGGTCCAACAAAGTCAACGAACCCAAAACGAAACACAAGGTTGAAGACAAAGAAATCTTTTTTCTACACGAGCTACGGACGAGTAGCTGTGTCTAAGCGGGTGAATTCAAGCCGAACCACCCAGCCTCCACTCTCCATTGAATCGTGGTATCTACACTGTTCGAGTCCGAAGCTGTGAGCTCTGAGCTACAGAGCTGTCTGTCCTCAGAAGACCCCTTTCAGAGCAAGGGCGAGGGATCAGACCACTAAGCCAAGAAGGACACTGACGACCCACGCGGAGCTTCCCACCTGAGACCTCCAACACGTAATTACATCATTATATTCTGACCCATAAGAGCGGCAGTTCGGGGCAAGGCTAGGTTTAAATAAGCATAGCTGACAGATGAACCCAAATGTATATTTCTCTCGTGTACTTTCTTTGTTTCTCTCTCTTTTAAATCCCCATTTTGGGTAACACGTGCCATAGTGTGTTGGCCCGTTATACTAAGTCCTAATCAATAGCTAGACTGTGTTTTGTGTATGTGTATTTTTATCATCATTTTAGCTTGCTAGTAAATAAATAATCAACTAAGATTGGTGTGGTAAACTCATTGGTGTAGCCCGGGTTCGTGCAGATTCCCGGATTATGCGACGTTCAGACATGAGACAAGAGGTTGATTAATTTAGCGACTGTTGTAGAATCGATATTCTGATATCCTTTGAGTTAATTTGGGAAATAGAAACTCAATCAAAACAATGTTCCCATGGTGCCACAGGTTAATGAGTTAATAATTGCTTGATTCATTGCTTAATTCATTTAATCACGCAATTATAAACCGTTAATCATTCGATGAGCAACAGTCGTCACATTACCTAATACAACGCCACGACAATAGGCTAGGACATCTATATATATAGGGGACTATAGAATAGGCTAGGATAGGCTAGGATAGGCTAGGACATCTCTATATATTTGGGGACTATAGAATAGGCTAGGATAGGCTAGGATAGGCTAGGACATCTCTATATATATGGGACTATAGTATAGGCTAGGATAGGCTAGGATAGGCTAGGACATCTATATATATATGGGACTATAGGATAGGCTAGGACATCTATATATATATGGGACTATAGTATAGGCTAGGATAGGCTAGGACATCTCTATATATATAGGGGACTATAGAATAGGCTAGGATAGGCTAGGATATCTCTATATATATGGGACTATAGTATAGGCTAGGATAGGCTAGGATAGGCTAGGACATCTATATATATAGGGGACTATAGAATAGGCTAGGATAGGCTAGGATAGGCTAGGACATCTCTATATATATGGGACTATAGTATAGGCTAGGATAGGCTAGGATAGGCTAGGACATCTCTATATATAGGGGACTATAGTATAGGCTAGGATAGGCTAGGACATCTCTATATATAGGGGACTATAGAATAGGCTAGGATAGGCTAGGACATCTATATATATAGGGGACTATAGAATAGGCTAGGATAGGCTAGGATAGGCTAGGACATCTCTATATATATGGGACTATAGGATAGGCTAGGATAGGCTAGGACATCTCTATATATATGGGACTATAGTATAGGCTAGGATAGGCTAGGATAGGCTAGGACATCTATATATATAGGGGACTATAGGATAGGCTAGGATAGGCTAGGACATCTCTATATATATAGTATAGGCTAGGATAGGCTAGGACATCTCTATATATATGGGACTATAGTATAGGCTAGGATAGGCTAGGACATCTATATATATAGGGGACTATAGGATAGGCTAGGATAGGCTAGGACATCTCTATATATATGGGACTATAGTATAGGCTAGGATAGGCTAGGATAGGCTAGGACATCTATATATATAGGGGACTATAGAATAGGCTAGGATAGGCTAGGACATCTCTATATATATGGGACTATAGGATAGGCTAGGATAGGCTAGGACATCTCTATATATATGGGACTATAGTATAGGCTAGGATAGGCTAGGATAGGCTAGGACATCTATATATATATGGGACTATAGTATAGGCTAGGATAGGCTAGGATAGGCTAGGACATCTATATATATAGGGGACTATAGGATAGGCTAGGATAGGCTAGGACATCTATATATATATGGGACTATAGTATAGGCTAGGATAGGCTAGGACATCTCTATATATATGGGACTATAGTATAGGCTAGGATAGGCTAGGACATCTCTATATATGGGACTATAGTATAGGCTAGGATAGGCTAGGACATCTCTATATATATGGGACTATATATCAATATAGAACAGGGCGATCTATTTCGGATGCAATTTGAATAGAACTGATGGAGAGAGAGAACGACTGTTCACTGGTGCACTGATTATAACCAATGATATAGGACTGTTTTAAAACTCTGCAGCTGCTGCAATATATTTACAAATAAACTTATTTACAATTAAAAGATAAGGAGATCCCCGAAAGCCAGGTGGAGATGTGTAAATTAGACACGCATTCTGCCTTGAATGTATTGTAGCATAGACTATGCTGCTGTAAATGTAGGTCTATCTGTCACAATAAGAACAGTTACCATAATGAGATGATTGGTCTATATAATGAGATGATGACTCATCAAGGTCAGAGAGAAGGTCGTAGAAAGTCCAGATTTAGACGTATCATTTCCATTTCACGTCATGCTTTTCAAAACATAAATGTATTACCAGTTTCTCGCAGTTATTTATCCTGGGAAATGGAAGTGGTTTTGGGTGGTTCCTGCCATTTAACCACACATACACACAAACACACACACACACACACACACACACACACACACACACACACACACACACACACACACACACACACACACACACACACACACACACACACACACACACACACACACACTGTCCTACTACTCTGAGCGATCGGGTAGGCTGTTTGGAGTGTTTATCCGACTGGATGAAATAAATACTAATAATTCTGTGTCCCCCCACTTCTAAAACCAAAGCCTCCATTGCATATGAAGTGTGACTGGTTCATGACATTTAACCGGTGGCTCTACAGAGAAAATAACCCATTTTTTTACCCCTTTTTGTTGTCACTCCTGTTGGCTCCCCCACGTGGGTGTTTGTGCTCTCTAATTAGGCTCAAAGTCAAATTATTGGCCACTGACGAGCAGTATATTGGGAAAAGTGTTCATTTTGGAATGCAGCCTCTGTCTGCTCTGGGAAGCAGCGCTGTTTTTCATGGACCCTCTCTTCCTGCCTGTATGCATTACCACTCTGGAGTTGATACAGCTCTGGGATGTGGTGGAACTCTCTGATATTCCTACCATTCTCCTACACAGTTTATTGTGACTGGCTCTTTTTAATCCTTGCTCTCACTCACTCTCTCTCTCTCTATCCCTCCCCCTCTCTCTCTCTCTCGCTCTCTCTCTATCCCTCCCCCCTCTCTCTCTCTCTCTCGCTCTCTCTCTATCCCTCCCCCCCTCTCTCTCTCGCTCTCTCTCTATCCCTCCCCCCCTCTCTCTCTCTCTCTCTCGCTCTCTCTCTATCCCTCCCCCCCTCTCTCTCTCTCTCCTCTCTCTCTATCCCTCCCCCCTCT
>NC_042990.1:42755544-42803044 GCF_901001165.1 Salmo trutta | reverse complement strand
GATACCCGGGCCAGGTCGATTAGAAAGGCCTGCTCACTGAAGTGTTTCAGGGAGCGTTTGACAGTGATGAGTGGAGGTCGTTTGACCGCTGACCCATTACGGATGCAATGAGGCAGTGATCTCTGAGATCTTGGTTGAAAACAGCAGAGGTGTATTTAGAGGGCAAGTGGGTTAGGATGATATCTATGAGGGTGCCCGTGTTTACGGATTTGGGGTTGTACCTGGTAGGTTCATTGATCATTTGTGTGAGATTGAGGGCATCAAGCTTAGATTGTAGGATGGCCGGGGTGTTAAGCATGTCCCAGTTTAGGTCACCTAACAGCACGACCTCTGAAGATAGATGGTTCAGATAATCAGTTCACATATGGTGTCCAGAGCACAGCTGGGGGCAGAGGGTGGTCTATAGCAGGCGGCAACGGTGAGAGACATGTTTTTAGAGAGATGGATTTTTAGAAGTAGAAGTTCAAATTGTTTGGGTACAGACTTGGATAGTAGGACAGAACTCTGCAGGCTATCTCTGCAGTAGATTGCAACATCATCTAGTGGACATTTTGCTTTATTGGCCTCAGCTATGTTTAGACTATTGTCCATGTTTGCTGTGTTCAAGTGTAGTATAAAATAGACGTCTCTCCTATTCTTAGGGTTAGGGTTAATATGACTTTGCCGAGTCATATTCAAGGTTAGAACTACATTTTTAGGGGTTCTGATATTTCTAGTCTTGATATGCATTTTTTATAACATATTGTGGTGGCTAATTTCTGCATTACCAAATGAGGAGAGTTACAAACTTCACACACCAGTCAGAGTTATACTTAAACTACATCTTTAATAATAAGAGCTTTTGCAAAAGCACTTGACTTTCAATGATGCGCCATCTCTAATGAACCATTGAAAGTGACAACACAAAAGTACAAAGATCTTTTATAGCCAAGATACACCCCTCTCAACCTACATGACGAACCACAGATCTTAGGAACAGTTCACAAAGAAAGACTTTTACTTGAGAGAGGAGTATCCCACAGCCAGATAGCATTCGCTATAAATTATCGTTCAGTTTGGTCCCTAAAATGAGGTTCTAATCCCGTTCCTGGTACTTCATAGTACAAAAATACCATCTCATCCAATGGCATAAATCAATTGTCAACTGTAGATACTCCCATTTCAAGTAATCCCCCTCTTGACGCCACTCCTGGACAAGCTCACTGAGGGGAGTGAGCCTCTAGGCCATACACTATCCAAGGATAAGTGCAACATCAGAGAGGACATAAAATGGTTCCAGACACTGCCATACACCTTCCCCCAATATAAAAGGAGGGAGTGACTTGCGCACAGACATTGTGGAGACAAGTAATTGGTTCCCCATTAATCATGCCATGCCTTCACATGGTTTAACAGATACATTCACATATGAAGACAATGTTCCATCCTGTCCTCTTCCCTTTCTGATATTATGCATAGCACCAGGGATATGTGAAAGACAAGCCAGACCTCTCCCCTCTCTGGGCCCCAAGTGACTGAGCCCCAGCTGAGGGAAGAAATGCAACTGCCAACACTAGAGTCTATTAGAAATACATTCTAATAAACACGTATATCACATAAACATATTATGCAATACAAGCATTATAACATAATCTTGCAATTTTCCACGACAATATCTACAGTATTTCACTTTTTTTTATGTGTATAGTATTACTTACTAGGTGTTGTCCAATGAGTTCTGTAATCACTCTCTCTTCAAATCAGGGTTGATTTGGAAAAATGTGTTCAAAAGAAGACATTGTATGATCATATCATTGTACTCCCTGACGAAGGCCATGCAGCCAAAACGCGTCAGAGTATTTAGACTTTGTTTCCATTGAACATGCCATACAAATAAAATTTATTTTAATTAATTATATGAAGAGTGCCTTGGCCCTCCTTTTTTTGATGACAATGATTTTAATTTTGGAAATATTTAGGACTAACTTATTCCTTGCCGCCCATTCTGAAACTAACTGCAGCTCTTTGTTAAGTGTTGCAGTCATTTCAGTCGCTGTAGTAGCTGACGTGTATAGTGTTGAGTCATCTGCATACTTAGACACTCTGGCTTCACTCAAAGCCAGTGGCATGTTGTTAGTAAAGATTGAAAAAAGCAAGGGGCCTAGACAGCTGCCCTGGGGAATTCCTAATTATACCTGGATTATGTTGGAGAGGCTTCCATTAAAGAACACCCTCTGTGTTTTGTTAGACAATTAACTCTTAACTCTTTATCTACATTATAGCAGGGGGTGTAAAGCCATTATAGCAGGGGGTGTAAAGCCATTATAGCAGGGGGTGTAAAGCCATTATAGCAGGGGGTGTAAAGCCATAACACATACGTTTTTCCAGCAGCAGACTATGATCGATAATGTCAGAAGCCGCACTGTAGTCTAACAAGACAGCCCCTACAATCATTATATCGTCCATTTCTATCAGCCAATCATCAGCCATTTGTGTAAGTGCTTTCCTTTGAAAGTCTGTCAATTTGTTTACTGTAAAATAGCATTGTATCTGGTCAAACACAATCTTTTTCCAAAAGATTACTAAGGGTTGGTAACAGGCTCATTGGTTGGCTGTTTGAGATTTTCCCCACTATAATGACCCCTCCATGGAAAGATGAAACGCTCACGAAACACGACGGTGTTCTCCCAAGCGTCTTGTGACTCGTCTGAAGTCGGTACAGCCGATCTGCAAACTTCTGTCGCTAGCGTACCAACAGTTTGGGCTACATACTAATATGACCCCTCCGTGGAAAGGTGAGACTCTCAGGAACACGTACAAGTTCAATGTTTTGTTTCACAGGACTCACAAGACTCGTCTAAAGGTCCCCCGGTACCAGTCAAAACATTTTATGGAAGTATTTACAGTATGGAGACTGTTTAGTGAAGAAAAAAATTTAATAAAAGCTGAGCTGTTTCGTACTGTTTGTTTCTATTCCAGTTAATTTAGACTGTTTCTATTCCAGTTTATTTAGACTGTTTGTTTCTATTCCAGTTAATTTAGACTGTTTGTTTCTATTCCAGTTTATTTAGACTGTTTGTTTCTATCCCAGCTGTTTCATACTGTTTGTTTCTATTCCAGTTAATTTAGACTGTTTGTTTCTATTCCAGTTAATTTAGATGTTTGTTTCTATTCCAGTTAATTTAGACTGCTTGTTTCTATTCCAGTTAATTTAGACGATTTGTTTCTATTCCAGTTAACTTAGACTGTTTGTTTCAATTCCAGCTGTTTCATACTGTTTGTTTCTATTCCAGTTAATTTAGACTGTTTGTTTCTATTCCAGTTAATTTAGACTGTTTGTTTCTATTCCAGTTAATTTAGACGGTTTGTTTCTATTCCAGTTAATTTAGACTGTTTGTTTCTATTCCAGTTAATTTAGACTGCTTGTTTCTATTCCAGTTAATTTAGACTGTTTGTTTCTATTCCAGTTAACTTAGACTGTTTGTTTCAATTCCAGCTGTTTCATACTGTTTGTTTCTATTCCAGTTAATTTAGACTGTTTGTTTCTATTCCAGTTAATTTAGACGGTTTGTTTCTATTCCAGCTGTTTCATACTGTTTGTTTCTATTCCAGTTCATTTAGACTGTTTGTTTCTATTCCAGTTCATTTAGACTGTTTGTTTCTATTCCAGTTCATTTAGACTGTTTCTATTCCAGCTGTTTCATACTGTATAGTGCACTGTGCTATATATAGCACGTCTTGGATTGAATTCCTGCCTAAACCACCACAGCTTTGCTGTAGCAGCTGTACGGTAGGTTACGGTAGGCCTGTCTACTGAGGTGGGCCACAATCCCTGGCAGATCAATAGAAGGCCAGAATGCAGGACAAGAGACCAGATTGTAGGACGAGAGGCTTAAAAATCCTTCTTTAACCCGTCTCCTCCCCTTCATCTACACTGATTAAAGTGGATTTAACAAGTGACATCAATAAGGGATCATAGCTTTCATCTGTATTCACCTGGTCAGTTTATGTAATGGAAAGAGCAGGTGTTCATCATGTTTTGTACACTCAGTGTATATTTACCTTCACTATTAATCTACCCTCTCCGTCTCTCTCTCTCCGTCTCTCTCTCTCTGTCTCTCTCTCTGTCTCTCTCTCTCTGTCTCTCCGTCTCTCTCTCTCTCTCTGTCTCTCCGTCTCTCTCTCTGTCTCTCTCTCTCTCCTTCTCTCTCTGTCTCCGCCTCTCTGTCTCCACCTCTCTCTCTCTCTGTCTCTCTCCGTCTCTCTCTCTCTCCATCTCTCTCTCTCTGTCTCTCTCTCTCTGTCTCTCTCTCTCTGTCTCCGATTCTCTCTGTCTCCGCCTCTCTCTGTCTCTGCCTCTCTCTGTCTCTGTGTCTCTCTCTCTGTCTCCGCCTCTCTCTCTCTGTCTCTCTCTCTCCGTCTCTCTCTCTCTGTCTCCACCTCTCTCTCTCTCTCTCTCTCTCTCCCTCTGTCTCTCTTTATCCTATCCACCTCCATCATAAAGTGGACCGGTGAGAGAGTCTTTGTGAGTGACATTTATAGTCAGTCTGAAGTGAAGGCGTCTGTATATCACTGTGCCGTGCGTGTGGGTTCTAACCACCACCATCGTAGGGCTGAGTGCTATGGAAAAGACCCGTGACATTTTTATGTAGCAATTCCAGTCTCCTATTGGGAATTTCTCCATATTTTCACATGCTTTAGTCCTGCTCTCTCACTCGCTCTGACACCCCATAGAAACACTCAAATGTAAATTCAACCATCATTTAAATGTACAGATCCCAAAAATGTTGAAACTTTGAAATGAATGTACACTCAACACACACACACACACAGACACACATACACACGGTGCCTTGCTTTGAGCATCTTAAAAGGATAATCCATCCCCCAGAAATACAAGTCATGAATCTCCTGTTGGTGGAAACGTATGTTCTATCAGTGGGTAAAATAGCTTCTGATTGGTCAGTCTGAGAAACATAACTTCTGATTGGTCAGTCTGAGAAATCAGGAAGTTCTGTAGGAACACGTCATAGCAACAGTATATGGTTATGGTCACTGGATGGTACCTTCAGGCATTTGGAAATTGCTCCCAAAGATGAACTAGACTTGTGGAGGTCTACAATTCTTTTTCTGAGGTCTCTGGACACTACGCTGACAGACACAGCAAACCTTCTTGCCACAGCTCGCATTGATGTGCCATCCTGGATGAGCTGCACTACCTGAGCCACTTGTGTGGGTTGTAGACTCCGTCTCATGCTACCACTAGAGTGAAAGCACCGCCAGCATTCAAAAGTGACCAAAACATCAGCCAGGAAGCATAGGAACTGAGAAGTGGTCTGTGGTCCCCACCTGCAGAACCACTCCTTTATTGGGGGTGTCTTGCTAATTGCCTATAATTTCCACCTGTTGTCTATTCCATTTGCACAACAGCATATGAAATGTATTGTCAATCAGTGTTGCTTCCTAAGTGGACTGTTTGATTTCACAGAAGTGTGATTGACTTGGAGTTACATTGTGTTGTTTAAGTGTTCCCTTTATTTTTTTGAGCAGTGTATATATATATATATATATATATATTTCACTTAGATGTGCTCAATCTAATCAATGTACCAAATTATTTAACTCAGTTTCTCCATTCCACTTGTGTGTCAGTGGGAAAGGGCCTCTGTTGCCGTAGCAACGCGCTCTCAAGTCGAAACTCGATGAGACAGACTCCTAAATTAATAGTGCAGTTTGTTTAGGCGATTCGGTATTACTGTGTGTAGTCACGTTTGCTTGCTAGCTAGCTAACTAGCCAGCCAGCCCGAAGAGAGCATTGCATTGTGGGTTTTTTCAGTCGACTTGAGCTGCAACAGATTTCCACATGTTGCTACCAACCTTGTTATAGCGACAAAATGAAACATTTTTTGTTCACAAAAAAATATTGTTTTCACATATTAGTGTAAACACTGTGTTCCAGTATGATATGTTGGATAAAACAATAAAGACAGACAACATTTGTGAAGTTCAATAGCCTTGTTCAAGCGTTGTACAAGTCCCCTACATACAGGGTCCGAGGAACAGCCCAGCTAGTCGATTACCTATCAACAAGACTCCGTAACACATTGTTTAACACTGTTAATCATACAATAATATTATATAATATATAATATAATAATATATAATAATATATAATATAATAATTATAATAATTATTATATTATTATAATTATTATATATTATAATAATATATAAAAATTCTAATAATATATAATATAATAATTATAATAATATATAATAATTATAATAATATAATAATTATAATAATATATAATATAATAATATATAATATAATTATATATAATACTTATAATAATATAATAATTATAATAATATATAATATAATTATATATAATACTTATAATAATATAATAATTATAATAATATAATAATTATAATAATCTATAATAATTCTAATATAATAATTATAATATATAATAATATATAATAAAATAATTATAATATAGATTATAATAATTATAATAATATAATAATTATAATAATATATAATATAATAATATTCTACAGATGGAGATGGATACTGGTGTAGCTACTGGGTGGCTGAACAACAAAAAGCCTAGATAAAGGACTCCTCCTGGGTAATGAACAGGTGGTCAGAGCTGTGGCACTGTACCTGCATCTGGTCACCACAGCCTCCTGAGGGTCTCTGGCCAGCCTGCCAGCCTGTCTGTCTACTCACCTGGCCCAGTCCCCCTGCCAGCCCCCTCCTGTCTTCTGAAGCTTGTCCTCTGCTATCAATTATGGAGCCTCTCAGTGCAGGCCAGGCAAGGTAGCCTCCCACCCCCTCCTCTCTCCATCGCTCCTCTTGGCAGGAAGGACACCTGCAGTGTTTGTCACCTCTTTCTGTTTTCATCTGGGAACGGACAGCATTGTGGGGGATTGACCATCTGCTGTCACCTCTCCTCGTGAGAAAGGGCAGTGGAATGAACATGATGCATTATGGTCCCGTACACACACAGCGTGTACAACAGATGTACAATAGCAGTGATACAACAGTTTGCCCGTGCAAAAAGAATTGCACAAAAGTTGTAGACACACCACAGAATGGATGTGTAATTTAAAAATATATATATTATGTGATGTTTCATACAACTCAGTAACACACCAAGTCACCAGTATAGCCGAATGTTGCATATTCACCTTTGAGAATACATCTGTCAAATACGCAGTAGGCTATAGTGAGCTGAGTGAGCAATCTGACCTCATATTGATTTATCATGTCCGTGATGGACAGGCTGTGAGTGTGTATCTCAGCACAGGTGTCATGGCCTGGCGTTGGAGATTGCCCCAGTGTGTGTCGGTCGGAGGCAGCGGTAAACACCAGGAAGCACCATCTGGGATGGGATTTTTCTAGAACCCATAGTGCCTACGGCGTCCAAGCTCCAGTGGTCAGACATCTGTCCCTGATGCGCACACGCACACACACACACACACACACACACACACACACACACACACGTGCTCGCGCTCGCGCTCGCAACAGGGGGGAAGTGGCTAGCTAGTTAGCGGTGAGCGGTGAGCACTAATACTGTTTCAATCGTTGGCGTCACTCACTCTGAGACCTGGAAGTAGTAGTTTCACTCACTCTGAGACCAGGAAGTAGTAGTTTCACCTGCTGAGACCTGGAAGTAGTAGTTTCACTCACTCTGAGACCTGGAAGTAGTAGTTTCACTCACTCTGAGACCAGGAAGTAGTAGTTTCACCTGCTGAGACCTGGAAGTAGTAGTTTCACTCACTCTGAGACCAGGAAGTAGTAGTTTCACTCACTCTGAGACCTGGAAGTAGTAGTTTCACTCACTCTGAGACCAGGAAGTAGTAGTTTCACCTGCTGAGACCTGGAAGTAGTAGTTTCACTCACTCTGAGACCAGGAAGTAGTAGTTTCACTCACTCTGAGACCTGGAAGTAGTAGTTTCACTCACTGTGAGACCTGGAAGTAGTAGTTTCACCTGCTGTGAGACCTGGAAGTAGTAGTTTCACTTGCTCTGCAAGGGCAGCAGCTTTTGTGGAACGAAAGGTATCGATGCTTCGAGGGTGACTGTTGTCGATGTGTGCAGAGGGTCCCTGGTTCGAGCCCAGGTTGGGGCAAAGAGAGGGACAGAAGCAACACCTGTTACACACACACCAGGCTGGAGGGAGAATGTCCTTGAGGAATGTGTCGGTTAATATTGTTAATATCGTCTCTCAAGTATGTGGACACCTGAGTATTGAACATCCCAAAGGTGTTCAATAAGGTTAAGGTCAGGGTTCTGTGCAGGCCAGTCAAGTTCTTCCACACCGATCTCGACAAACCATTTCTATATGGACCTCGCTTTGTGCACGGGGACATTGTCATGCTGAATCAGGAAAGGGCCTTCCCCAAACTGTTGCCACAAAGTTGGATGCACAGAATCATCTAAAATGTCATTATATGCTGTAGCAATAAGATTTTCCTTCACTGGAACTAAGGGGCCCGAATCATTAAAAACAGCCCCAGACCATTATTCCTCCTCCACCAAACTTTACAGTTGGCACTATTCATTGGGGCAGGTAGCGTTCTCCTGGCATCCGCCAAACCCAGATTCGTCCGTCGGACTGCCAGATGGTGAAGCGTGATTCATCACTCCAGAGAACGTGTTTCCAATGGCGGCGAGCTTTACACCACTCCAGCCGACGCTTGGCATTGCGCATGGTGATCTTAGGCTTGTGTGCGGCTGCTCGGCCCTGGAAACCCATTTCATGAAGCTCCAGACAAACAGTTATTGTGCTGACGTTGATTCCAGAGGCAGTTTGGAACGTCGCAGCTGAGCTGTTGACGCTCCAAGACGTTTTCACTTCACAATAACAGCACTCAGCGATCCTGTTCTGGGAGCTTGTGTGGCCTACCACTTCATGGTTGAGCCGTTGTTGCTCTTAGACGTTTCACTTCACAATAACAGCACTTACAGTTGACCGGAGCAGCTCTAGCAGGGCAGAAATTTGACGAACTGACTTGTTGGAAAGGTGGCATCCTATGACGGTGCCACGTTGAAAGTCACTGAGCTCCTCACTAACTCCATTCTACTGCCAATGTTTGTCTATGGAGATTGCATGGCTGTTGTGCTCAGTTTTATACACCTGTCAGCAACGGGTGTGGCTGACATCGCTGAATCCACTAATTTGAAGGGGTATTTCATTAGGCAGTGTACTACCAGTCCACCCTCAGCACTAGTTAACTAGGGATTGTTTCATTAGGCAGTGTACTATATCAGTCCACCCTCAACACTAGTTAACTAGGGATTGTTTCATTAGGCAGTGTACTATATCAGTCCACCCTCAGCACTAGTTAACTAGGGATTGTTTCATTAGGCAGTGTACTATATCAGTCCACCCTCAACACTAGTTAACTAGGGATTGTTTCATTAGGCAGTGTACTACCAGTCCACCCTCAACACTAGTTAACCACACTACCTAACCCCAACACCACAGTACCTAACCCCAACACCACAGTACCTAACCCCAACACCACAGTACCTAACACCAACACCACAGTACCTAACCCCAACACCACAGTACCTAACCCCAACACCACAGTACCTAACACCAACACCACAGTACCTAACCCCAACACCACAGTACCTAACCCCAACACCACAGTACCTAACCCCAACACCACAGTACCTAACTCCAACACCACAGTACCTAACACCAACACCACAGTACCTAACACCAACACCACAGTACCTAACCCCAACACCACAGTACCTAACCCCAACACCACAGTACCTAACTCCAACACCACAGTACCTAACCCCAACACCACACCACAGTACCTAACTCCAACACCACAGTACCTAACTCCAACACCACAGTACCTAACCCCAACACCACAGTACCTAACACCAACACATGAGGGAATACTGAAAAAACATCAGAAGAAAATTATATTGGACAATTTTTCTAAAGGTTGTCCATGCTCTTTCCCTCCAACTAATTCCCTCAGAAATAAGACATTTATTCGTGAACAGAAAAGGTGCAGGTTCACCATTCCCCACCAAGAGGTCCACACACACACACACACACACACTCTCTCTCTCTCTCTCTCTCTCTCCAGTCATTACGGGAGAAAAAACACAGATACTTTTCCAAGAAGACTCAAAGATTAAAGCTTATTTTTCCTTTGAAGATTTCCTCTTCAGCTCTGTTTTGTTCTTCCTATATCGACATGGGTGTTTTCCCGCTAGAGAGGATGACCCAAGACTGGCATCTCTCTCCCACAGAGACCCAGGCCTCGCCGTGCCACTGGACTCTGTTCAACCAGAGATAATGAGGACTAGGTTCAGGTCATTATATACAGTGGGGGAAAAAAGTATTTGATCCCCTGCTGATTTTGTACGTTTGCCCACTGATAAAGAAATGATCAGTCTATAATTTTAATGGTAGGTTTATTTGAACAATGAGAGACAGAATAACAAGAAAAATATCCAGAAAAACGCATGTCAAAAATGTTATAAATTGATTTGCATTTTAATGAGGGAAATAAGTATTTAAACAACTTTAGAGGCGGCTTATGGTAGAGAAATGATCATTTAATTATCTGGCAAAAGCTCTGGTGGACATTCCTGCAGTCAGCATGCCAATTTCACGCTCCCTCAAAACTTGAGACATCTGTGCCATTGTGTTATGTGACAAAACTGCACATTTTAGAGGGGACTTTTATTGTCCCCAGCACAAGGTTCACATGTGTAATGATCATCCTGTTTAATCATCTTATTGATATGCCACACCTGTCAGTTAGATAGATTATCTTGGCAAAGGAGAAGTGCTCACTGACATGGACGTAAACAAATTTGCGCACAAACAGAGAGAAAAATGCTTTTTGTGCGTATGGAACATTTCTGGGATCTTTTATTTCAGCTCATGAAACATGGGACCAACACTTTACATGTTGCGTTTATATTTTTGTTCAGTGTATTTTGATATAATCATCCTGTTTACCTGGACAGATCTGAAATCACCCTGTTCACCTGGAGAGATCTGAAATCATCCTGTTCACCTGGACAGCTCTGAAATCACCCTGTTCACCTGGAGAGATCAGAAATCACCCTGTTCACCTGGAGAGATCTGAAATCATCCTGTTCACCTGGAATGATCTGAAACCATCCTGTTTACCTGGACAGATCTGAAATCATCTTGTTCACCTGGACAGATCTGAAATCACCCTGTTTACCTGGACAGATCTGAAATCACCCTGTTTACCTGGAGAGATCTGAAATCATCCTGTTCACCTGGACAGCTCTGAAATCACCCTGTTCACCTGGACAGATCTGAAATCAGGCTACCTGATGGCGCTCTGATAAATGCAGAAAAAATACAAATAAACATTCTACCACAGCAAACATGTTCTTTTTGAGAAGCATATTGATTCTGAGTTCGGACATGTAAAGTTTGTATTTGAAAACTACTTCTGCCACGCTACATTCAGTTGTTTCCGAACTCACTTCACTGGCTTGTAAAGAGGGAGGCTCTCGGCTGGTGCTAGCACTTGCGCAGACCAAATACACAGCTTGAACGTCGATTATTAATTGACTTGAAAGATGGATCAGAAAACTAGGCGTTTTAATCGGCGTATGCTTACTTCGATTTTGACTTGACGCCGATTAAGAAACGCAGAGTAAAGTGTTTACATGACTAATGCAATACCCTGCCTTCAGCTATAATCAGTTTAAAATTTGATTATTAGTGTGCATGTAAACATACTCATTGTGATATTGAGATGATATCTGGCTGTTGGTCCAGGTGTCTGCTAGATGGAGTGACTGTTGGTCCAGGTGTCTGCTAGATGGAGTGACTGATGGTCCAGATGTCTGCTAGATGGAGTGACTGATGGTCCAGGTGTCTGCTAGATGGAGTGACTGATGGTCCAGGTGTCTGCTAGATGGAGTGACTGATGGTCCAGATGTCTGCTAGATGGAGTGACTGATGGTCCAGGTGTCTGCTAGGTGGAGTGACTGATGGTCCAGGTGTCTGCTAGATGGAGTGACTGATGGTCCAGATGTCTGCTAGATGGAGTGACTGATGGTCCAGGTGTCTGCTAGGTGGAGTGACTGATGGTCCAGGTGTCTGCTAGATGGAGTGACTGATGGTCAAGGTGTCTGCTAGATGGAGTGACTGATGGTCCAGATGTCTGCTAGATGGAGTGACTGATGGTCCAGGTGTCTGCTAGATGGAGTGACTGATGGTCCAGGTGTCTGCTAGATGGAGTTACTGATGGTCCAGATGTCTGCTAGATGGAGTGACTGATGGTCCAGGTGTCTGCTAGATGGAGTGACTGATGGTCCAGGTGTCTGCTAGATGGAGTGACTGATGGTCCAGATGTCTGCTAGATTGAGTGACTGATGGTCCAGGTGTCTGCTAGATGGAGTGACTGATGGTCCAGATGTCTGCTAGATTGAGTGACTGATGGTCCAGGTGTCTGCTAGATGGAGTGACTGATGGTCCAGGTGTCTGCTAGATGGAGTGACTGATGGTCCAGATGTCTGCTAGATGGAGTGACTGATGGTCCAGGTGTCTGCTAGATGGAGTGACTGATGGTCCAGATGTCTGCTAGATGGAGTGACTGATGGTCCAGGTGTCTGCTAGATGGAGTGACTGATGGTCCAGGTGTCTGCTAGATGGAGTGACTGATGGTCCAGATGTCTCTATTGTATGTATTCTCTGAAAGGCATCAATGGTGGACAACAATCTTTAATCTTTCTCATATCGGTCGCACTTACTAACTAGTGTAGTCGTCTGTTGATCCCGATCTGCTATTTAGATTTCAGGAATGACGATGTCTAGTTTCGCCTCGTGTGGCCTACTAGCATTCTCACTTTGCATATTTAAATCACTATATATCTCCAAACATCTGAACTCCTGTGCTGTGGAAGGAAGCGAGTCGAGTTGCGAGCGTCTCCCTCGGAGAAACATACTGCCCCCTACTGTCCATCACCAGGTAAAGTGATGAAATAAAAACCAGGATTGATAGTGCAGCTGTCACACTGACAGACAATGCCGTGATACTTTGCCAACAGCTGGATACGGAAGCTGTCATACAGTGTGATACAATAGATTTCATGTGTGTTCCAAACGGCTACCTGTTCCCTACATAGTGCACTACTTTTGACCAAAGACAAGTGCACTATATATGAATTAGGGTGCCATTTGGGACCCATAATAGATTCCAGTGATTGGACTGTGTGTGTGCATTGTGCTGGAAGTCTGGCAGACAGAGAGACAGGCAGTCAGTAACTCAGCACCTGGTATCGACTGGCTGTTGTTCTCCCTCGCTCAGGGCACAAGACTCTAATACAGAGAGCACCAAATCAATGATACTCATTTTAATAGCCCTTCTTTGTTTGACAAGTAGAGAACTGAACATTTCAAGTGACTTGGTGAACTCGAGTCAACTCAAGTCGTGTTCAGAGGTGATAGAAAAATCAGGTTTTTCACAGGACTCTGAATGTGAGACGTTAAACTGGGTAAACTTTCAGTGACTCATTTCAGTGAAATATACCACTAAATAATGTAATTTAATAGAAAAATTTGAATTGTGTTCTTGCTGTCTGCTATAAAAAGGAAACAATAAAAAAATGATGGGCACAGGCTCAACAGCAAGACCTACAGAACAGCCTGCATCTAAAACATCAGCAGAAACCCAGCATAAACCCAGCCTAAACCCAGTCTAAACCCATCCTAAACCCAGCCCAAACCCAGCAGAAACCCAGCCTAAACCCAGCAGAAACCCAGCCTAAACCCAGCCTAAACCCAGCCTAAACCCAGTCTAAACCCATTCTAAACCCAGCCTAAACCCAGCAGAAACCCAGCAGAAACCCAGCCTAAACCCAGTCTAAACCCAGCAGAAACCCAGCCTAAGAAACCCAGCCTAAACCCAGCCTAATCCCAGCCTAAACCCAGCCTAAACCCAGCCTAATCCCAGCCTTAACCCAGCCCGGCACACACTTCACTATATAAGTTGATATGCAAAAACCAAGACATGAGGTTGAAGGAATTGTCCGTAGTGCTCCGAGACAGGATTGTTTCGAGGCACAGATTTGGGGAAGGGTACCAAAACATTTCTGCAGCATTGAAGGTCTTTAAGAACACAATCCCGCTATGCCCTCAGACGAACCATCAAACAGGCAAAGCATCAATACTGGACTAAGATTGAATCCTACTACACCGGCTCTGACGCTCGTCGGATGTGGCAGGGCTTGAAAACTACTACGGACTACAAAAGGGAAACCCAGCCGCGAGCTGTCCAGTGACGCGAGCCTACCAGACGGGCTAAATGGCTTTTATACTCACTTCGAGGGAAGCAAAAGTGAAGCATGCATGAGAGCACCAGCTGTTCAGGACGACTGTGTGATCACGCTCTCCGTAGCCGATGTGTATTCTATCACAGCACCAGTACATTATAATGTATGAACAACACGAGGCATCCTAACAACACGAGGCATCCTAACACCACGTGGCATCCTAACACCACGTGGCATCCTAACACCACGAGGCATCCTAACACCACGAGGCATCCTAACACCACGAGGCATCCTAACACCACAGGGCATCCTAACACCACGTGGCATCCTAACAACACGAGGCATCCTAACAACACGGGGCATCCTAACACCACGGGGCATCCTAACACCACGAGGCAGCCTAACACCACGAGGCATCCTAACACCACAGGGCATCCTAACACCACGTGGCATCCTAACACCACGAGGCATCCTAACAACACGAGGCATCCTAACACCACGAGGCATCCTAACACCACGGGGCATCCTAACAACACGGGGCAGCCTAACACCACGAGGCATCCTAACACCACGAGGCATCCTAACACCACGAGGCAGCCTAACACTAGGAGGCAGCCTAACAACACGAGGCAGCCTAACACCACAAGGCATCCTAACAACACGAGGCATCCTAACACCACGAGGCATCCTAACACCACGGGGCAGCCTAACACCACGAGGCATCCTAACAACACGAGGCATCCTAACACCACGAGGCAGCCTAACACCAGGAGGCAGCCTAACAACACGAGGCAGCCTAACAACACGAGGCAGCCTAACAACACGAGGCATCCTGACAACACGAGGCATCCTGACACTACGAGGCATCCTAACAACACGAGGCATCCTAACAACACGAGGCATCCTAACAACACGAGGCAGCCTAACAAAACAAATATTCTCACTATATTCCCTCCCGGTGGACAAGAACAGACTGTCTGATAAACATATGAACAGCATGTATCTCTCTCTCACACACACTAGCATGGCTGTGTATCTATCTGAACAAACTGATCCTATTGTGGAGAGGTGGAGGAAGACTGAGTCCCTATAGAGCCTTATGGGCCCCGGTCAAAAGTAGTGTACTATATAGGGCATAGGGTGCTATGAAAGAGGCAGACGAACAGTGGTCTGACACCAGACACCGCCTCAGGCCTCTCTGTGCTGCTGCAGGACTCAACATCTGCTGCCTGGTCTGGGATAATGCAAAATGTTCATCTCTCATGCCCTTTCTACACAAATACACACGCAAGCACACACACACACACACACACACAAAATAATCTCTCATGTCCTTTCTCCTGAGGACTGGGCCATGCCAGAGCAGTGACCTGCCTCTAACTCTCCCAGGTAACACATCAGATGGTACACTACACTACACTACACACACACGCACGCACGCACGCACGCAAGCACACACTGGTTGTGAAAGAGAAACACACATTAAAACAGATGTGGTCTCCACAATGCCAGTGTTGTTGGTATATTATGGACAGTCAGGTGTGGTCTCCACAATGCCAGTGTTGTTGGTTTATTATGGACAGTCAGGTGTGGTCTCCACAATGCCAGTGTTGTTGGTATATTATGGACAGTCAGGTGTGGTCTCCACAATGCCAGTGTTGTTGGTATATTATGGACACTCAGGTGTGGTCTCCACAATGCCAGTGTTGTTGGTATATTACGGACAGTCAGGTGTGGTCTCCACAATGCCAGTGTTGATGGTATATTACAGACAGTCAGGTGTGGTCTCCACAATGCCAGTGTTGTTGGTATATTATGGACAGTCAGGTGTGGTCTCCACAATGCCAGTGTTGTTGGTATATTATGGACAGTCAGGTGTGGTCTCCACAATGCCAGTGTTGTTGGTATATTACAGACAGTCAGGTGTGGTCTCCACAATGCCAGTGTTGTTGGTATATTACAGACAGTCAGGTGTGGTCTCCACAATGCCAGTGTTGTTGGTATATTATGGACAGTCAGGTGTGGTCTCCACAATGCCAGTGTTGTTGGTTTATTATGGACAGTCACTTGACAACTGCTTTTCAGAAACTGCTGAACATTAAGGAAGCTACTGGTTGGCTGGAAAGTTACATTTGATACACATAGGACAGTGAGTGCAGGGTCCAGTAATGTAATGTCTGCCTGTCCGTTCGAGGCCTCAGTAAAACCCATTAAATATGACTACGAACCTATATGACTGTGACCCTGTATGACAACAAACCTACATAACTACGACCCTACGTGACTACGACTCTACATAACTAAGACCCTACGTGACTACGACTCTACATAACTAAGACCCTACGTGACTACGACTCTACATAACTAAGACCCTACGTGACTACGACTCTACATAACTAAGACCCTACGTGACTACGACTCTACATAACTAAGACACTACGTGACTACGACTCTACATAACTAAGACCCTACGTGACTACGACTCTACATAACTAAGACCCTACGTGACTACGACTCTACATAACTAAGACCCTACGTGACTAAGACTCTACATAACTAAGACCCTACGTGACTACGACCCTACGTGACTATGACCCCTACGTGACTACGACTCTACATAACTAAGACCCTATGTGACTATGACCCCTACGTGACTACGACTCTACATAACTAAGACTCTACGTGACTATGACCCCTATGTGACTAAGACTCTATGTGACTATGACCCCTACGTGACTACGACCCTACGTGACTACGAATCTGATGTCTTTTATTCCAACAGGACATCCTCTCTGTTCCTCTGTCAAGGCCGTCTCTCTGATCCTCTCTGTTCCTCTGTCAAGGCCGTCTCTCAGGACATCCTCTCTGTTCCTCTGTCAAGGCCGTCTCTCAGGACATCCTCTCTGGTCCTCTGTCAAGGCCGTCTCTCTGATCCTCTCTGTTCCTCTGTCAAGGCCGTCTCTCAGGACATCCTCTCTGTTCCTCTGTCAAGGCCGTCTCTCAGGACATCCTCTCTGTTCCTCTGTCAAGGCCGTCTCTCAGATCCTCTCTGTTCCTCTGTCAAGGCCGTCTCTCAGGAAATCCTCTCTGTTCCTCTGTCAAGGCCGTCTCTCAGGACATCCTCTCTGTTCCTCTGTCAAGGCCGTCTCTCAGGGCATCCTCTCTGTTCCTCTGTCAAGGCCGTCTCTCAGGACATCCTCTCTGTTCCTCTGTCAAGGCCGTCTCTCAGGGCATCCTCTCTGTTCCTCTGTCAAGGCCGTCTCTCAGGGCATCCTCTCTGTTCCTCTGTCAAGGCCGTCTCTCAGGACATCCTCTCTGTTCCTCTGTCAAGGCCGTCTCTCAGGACATCCTCTCTGGTCCTCTGTCAAGGCCGTCTCTCTGATCCTCTCTGTTCCTCTGTCAAGGCCGTCTCTCAGGACATCCTCTCTGTTCCTCTGTCAAGGCCGTCTCTCAGGGCATCCTCTCTGTTCCTCTGTCAAGGCCGTCTCTCAGATCCTCTCTGGTCCTCTGTAAAGGCCGTCTCTCAGATCCTCTCTGGTCCTCTGTCAAGGCCGTCTCTCAGGGCATCCTCTCTGTTCCTCTGTCAAGGCCGTCTCTCAGGGCATCCTCTCTGTTCCTCTGTCAAGGCCGTCTCTCAGGACATCCTCTCTGTTCCTCTGTCAAGGCCGTCTCTCAGGACATCCTCTCTGTTCCTCTGTCAAGGTCGTCTCTCAGGATATCCTCTCTGGTCCTCTGTCAAGGCCGTCTCTCAGGACATCCTCTCTGTTCCTCTGTCAAGGCCGTCTCTCAGGACATCCTCTCTGTTCCTCTGTCAAGGCCGTCTCTCAGGGCATCCTCTCTGTTCCTCTGTCAAGGCCGTCTCTCTGATCCTCTCTGTTCCTCTGTCAAGGCCGTCTCTCAGGGCATCCTCTCTGTTCCTCTGTCAAGGCCGTCTCTCAGGACATCCTCTCTGTTCCTCTGTCAAGGCCGTCTCTCAGATCCTCTCTGTTCCTCTGTCAAGGCCGTCTCTCAGATCCTCTCTGGTCCTCTGTCAAGGCCGTCTCTCTGATCCTCTCTGTTCCTCTGTCAAGGCCGTCTCTCAGATCCTCTCTGTTCCTCTGTCAAGGCCGTCTCTCAGATCCTCTCTGTTCCTCTGTCAAGGCCGTCTCTCAGGACATCCTCTCTGTTCCTCTGTCAAGGCCGTCTCTCAGATCCTCTCTGTTCCTCTGTCAAGGCCGTCTCTCAGGACATCCTCTCTGTTCCTCTGTCAAGGCCGTCTCTCAGACCCTCTCTGTTCCTCTGTCAAGGCCGTCTCTCAGATCCTCTCTGTTCCTCTGTCAAGGCCGTCTCTCAGATCCTCTCTGTTCCTCTGTCAAGGCCGTCTCTCAGATCCTCTCTGTTCCTCTGTCAAGGCCGTCTCTCAGATCCTCTCTGTTCCTCTGTCAAGGCCGTCTCTCAGATCCTCTCTGTTCCTCTGTCAAGGCCGTCTCTCAGGACATCCTCTCTGTTCCTCTGTCAAGGCCGTCTCTCAGGACATCCTCTCTGTTCCTCTGTCAAGGCCGTCTCTCAGGACATCCTCTCTGTTCCTCTGTCAAGGCCGTCTCTCAGGGCATCCTCTCTGTTCCTCTGTCAAGGCCGTCTCTCAGGACATCCTCTCTGTTCCTCTGTCAAGGCCGTCTCTCAGGACATCCTCTCTGTTCCTCTGTCAAGGCCGTCTCTCAGATCCTCTCTGTTCCTCTGTCAAGGCCGTCTCTCAGGACATCCTCTCTGTTCCTCTGTCAAGGCCGTCTCTCAGATCCTCTCTGGTCCTCTGTCAAGGCCGTCTCTCTGATCCTCTCTGTTCCTCTGTCAAGGCCGTCTCTCAGGACATCCTCTCTGGTCCTCTGTCAAGGCCGTCTCTCAGATCCTCTCTGGTCCTCTGTCAAGGCCGTCTCTCAGGACATCCTCTCTGTTCCTCTGTCAAGGCCGTCTCTCAGGACATCCTCTCTGTTCCTCTGTCAAGGCCGTCTCTCAGGACATCCTCTCTGTTCCTCTGTCAAGGCCGTCTCTCAGGACATCCTCTCTGTTCCTCTGTCAAGGCCGTCTCTCAGGACATCCTCTCTGTTCCTCTGTCAAGGCCGTCTCTCTCCTAAGTGCACTTTCCCTCCTAACCCGACTAGCGCTTTAGAATTGATTGAAACAAAATGTCACAAATATGCCCTGTAGCTCCGAGCTCCGAGCCGTCCTTCTGCGCACGGCCTTAATTATTCATCAATTAGTTGTCTTTATTTATTTATTTTTGCAGAGATGTATGGTTCTCCTGCTCTACATCAGTCCAAAGTCATTCATTTCTGGGTTTGCAATTAAACCTTATGCATCATTTATGAGCCAGACCCAACTCTGTCTGTCTGTCTGTCTGTCTGTAGACACCGCAACAAGCTGAGGTCTCTGTACTCTGGAGGGAACGAGGAGAAATTAATTCAGAGGAATTAAGTTCTCTCTCTCAGGTTGGAATGAACAGATGCCATCGGCGTGAGAGAGAGAATGGAGATAGATAGATCACCGTACGCCGAGAATGACAACAATAGGAGAGGATAGAAACACTCAGTGAACAAATTAAAATGTACAAATCTATAAAACATGTATAAAGTATTAAAATATATTTAGATATTTAATTGTGGAACATATTTTAATCCAAATTATTAATGCAATAGCCTAGAAGTACATTTCTCAAGTCTGTATTTATAATATGGTATATAACATGTTTATAACTGAAAATACAGATCAATGGACCATCCTGGTAATAACATGTTTATAACTGAAAAGACAGATCAATGCACCATCCTGGTAATAACATGTTTATAACTGAAAAGACAGATCAATGCACCATCCTTTGTATATAACATGTCATACATGTGGTTAATATACTTATAGTGTGTTCATATACTGTTTATAGTGAACAACGTTGAACTCTCTATACCCTCTGTCCAACTTAGCTCTCTATCCAACCTAGCTCTCTATCCAACCTAGCTCTCTGTCCAACCTAGCTCTCTGTCCAACCTAGCTCTCTGTCCAACCTAGCTCTCTGTTCAACCTAGCTCTCTGGCCAACCTAGCTCTCTGGCCAACCTAGCTCTCTATCCAACCTAGCTCTCTATCCAACCTAGCTCTCTGTCCAACCTAGCTCTCTGTCCAATCTAGCTCTCTGTCCAACCTAGCTCTCTATCCAACCTAGCTCTCTATCCAACCTAGCT
The DNA here is from genome assembly GCF_901001165.1 of Salmo trutta. Lineage (NCBI taxonomy): Eukaryota > Metazoa > Chordata > Actinopteri > Salmoniformes > Salmonidae > Salmo > Salmo trutta. Next base: position 42,782,541 of record NC_042990.1, on the reverse strand, counting down.
CTCTGACCAACCTAGCTCTCTATCCAACCTAGCTCTCTAGCCAACCTAGCTCTCTGGCCAACCTAGCTCTCCGGCCAACCTAGCTCTCCATCCAACCTAGCTCTCTATCCAACCTAGCTCTCTGGCCAACCTAGCTCTCTGGCCAACCTAGCTCTCTGTCCAACCTAGCTCTCTGTCCAACCTAGCTCTCTTGCTAAACTAGCTCTCTATCCAACCTAGCTCTCTATCCAACCTAGCTCTCTGTCCAACCTAGCTCTCTTGCTAACCTAGCTCTCTATCCAACCTAGCTCTCTATCCAACCTAGCTCTCTGTCCAATCTAGCTCTCTGTCCAACCTAGCTCTCTGTCCAACCTAGCTCTCTATCCAACCTAGCTCTCTATCCAATCTAGCTCTCTGGCCAACCTAGCTCTCTATCCAACCTAGCTCTCTGTCCAATCTAGCTCTCTGTCCAACCTAGCTCTCTGTCCAACCTAGCTCTCTGTCCAACCTAGCTCTCTATCCAACCTAGCTCTCTGGCCAACCTAGCTCTCTGTCCAACCTAGCTCTCTGTCCAACCTAGCTCTCTTGCTAAACTAGCTCTCTATCCAACCTAGCTCTCTGTCCAACCTAGCTCTCTATCCAACCTAGCTCTCTGGCCAACCTAGCTCTCTATCCAACCTAGCTCTCTATCCAACCTAGCTCTCTGGCCAACCTAGCTCTCTATCCAACCTAGCTCTCTGTCCAACCTAGCTCTCTTGCTAACCTAGCTCTCTATCCAACCTAGCTCTCTGTCCAATCTAGCTCTCTGTCCAACCTAGCTCTCTATCCAACCTAGCTCTCTATCCAACCTAGCTCTCTGGCCAACCTAGCTCTCTATCCAAACTAGCTCTCTATCCAACCTAGCTCTCTATCCAACCTAGCTCTCTATCCAACCTAGCCCTCTATCCAACCTAGCTCTCTATCCAACCTAGCTCTCTATCCAACCTAGCTCATTGTTTTGGCCTTATGGTATTGTGTCTGGAGTCTGGCCTCTTACTGTGGTCCTCTGCTGCCATCTGGTGGACATTCAGATAATACATATTGGATTGAAAGAACAGCAACTACATACTTATATTATATCAAATACATGTTTTAATAGAAGTACCTCTTCATACAGATGCAACACCATAGTATGAATGTCCGCTCTTATTGAAGCACTTGTAGGAAAATACAGATCAATGGACCATCCTGGTAATAACATGTTTATAACTTAAAAGACAGATCAATGCACCATCCTGGTAATAACATGTTTATAACTGAAAAGACAGATCAATGCACCATCCTTTGTATATAACATGTCATACATGTGGTTAATATACTTATAGTGTGTTCATATACTGTTTATAGTGAACAACGTTGAACTCTCTATACCCTCTGTCCAACCTAGCTCTCTATCCAACCTAGCTCTCTATCCAACCTAGCTCTCTATCCAACCTAGCTCTCTGTCCAACCTAGCTCTCTGTCCAACCTAGCTCTCTGTCCAACCTAGCTCTCTGTCCAACCTAGCTCTCTGTCCAACCTAGCTCTCTATCCAACCTAGCTCTCTGGCCAACCTAGCTCTCTGGCCAACCTAGCTCTCCATCCAACCTAGCTCTCTAGCCAACCTAGCTCTCTGGCCAACCTAGCTCTCTGGCCAACCTAGCTCTCTGTCCAACCTAGCTCTCTTGCTAAACTAGCTCTCTATCCAACCTAGCTCTCTGTCCAACCTAGCTCTCTATCCAACCTAGCTCTCTGGCCAACCTAGCTCTCTATCCAACCTAGCTCTCTGTCCAACCTAGCTCTCTTGCTAACCTAGCTCTCTATCCAACCTAGCTCTCTGTCCAATCTAGCTCTCTGTCCAATCTAGCTCTCTGTCCAACCTAGCTCTCTATCCAACCTAGCTCTCTATCCAATCTAGCTCTCTGGCCAACCTAGCTCTCTATCCAACCTAGCTCTCTGTCCAATCTAGCTCTCTGTCCAACCTAGCTCTCTGTCCAACCTAGCTCTCTGTCCAACCTAGCTCTCTATCCAACCTAGCTCTCTGGCCAACCTAGCTCTCTGTCCAACCTAGCTCTCTGTCCAACCTAGCTCTCTTGCTAAACTAGCTCTCTGTCCAACCTAGCTCTCTGTCCAACCTAGCTCTCTATCCAACCTAGCTCTCTATCCAACCTAGCTCTCTGGCCAACCTAGCTCTCTATCCAACCTAGCTCTCTGTCCAACCTAGCTCTCTTGCTAACCTAGCTCTCTATCCAACCTAGCTCTCGGTCCAATCTAGCTCTCTGTCCAACCTAGCTCTCTATCCAACCTAGCTCTCTATCCAACCTAGCTCTCTGGCCAACCTAGCTCTCTATCCAAACTAGCTCTCTATCCAACCTAGCCCTCTATCCAACCTAGCCCTCTATCCAACCTAGCTCTCTATCCAACCTAGCTCTCTATCCAACCTAGCTCATTGTTTTGGCCTTATGGTATTGTGTCTGGAGTCTGGCCTCTTACTGTGGTCCTCTGCTGCCATCTGGTGGACATTCAGATAATACATATTGGATTGAAAGAACAGCAACTACATACTTATATTATATCAAATACATGTTTTAATAGAAGTACCTCTTCATACAGATGCAACACCATAGTATGAATGTCCGCTCTTATTGAAGCACTTGTAGGAACAGAGTTGAACACGTACAGGGATGGTCTGAGAACTCCTCATCTTCATGTCCTGAAGGAGAGATCAGTAAGACAGTTGCTTGGCTCATGCTTGGCTTATACGTGGTGCTGTGTGTCTATAGATAGTATACCATTGAAACCAGTGATGTAGTAGGAAGAAAAAAATATGTGTTTACCTTTCACTACACCAACGATTGGAACCATAGGCACAAAGTAAGTTCATTTCGTAGATGACTGATAACTTGAAATATAATGTTTTGAGTCCATATATGTATCAGAATGAAGTATAAATTATTTGATGTGTAAATGAGCGGTAGTGTAGGCTACATAGTGTCTGTAGATGACTGGTGCAGCTGGCTACTGGTATCCCCTATGAACTTAGTCTCTGTTTTCAACCATGTTCTGTATTACTGTCTAAGTAGTGTACTAGGTAGGGACTGGGGCAGCTGGCTACTGGTATCCCCTATGAACTTAGTCTATCTGTCTTGTACCATGTTCTGCATTACTGTCAAAGTAGTGAACTAGGTAGGGGACGCAGCTAATCTCAGTTACCGTGCCTTCCTGAGATATATATATATTTTTTACATCAGACACGGTTGCCTTGTTTCTACCTCCTAGCCAAACTGTGCAGTATTTTGTTGTTTATTTCCTACATTATTTGCTCAGAACATTTGTTGTATTATCACCTACAACCGGAAATAACTTTTCGATATTTGATTGGCAGTCACTCACTAGAAATTAGAGTAGAAATTCGACTTCCCTGACCTGGATCCTTTGCTTGAACTTCCAGAGGCAGCTCTATTTATCCCAGGGCTGCACCAAAACGCTGACGCCAGAGAAGAGGAAGGAGTGGGTCCTAGTCTAGACTCAGGTGGCGTGCAAACCCCTCCACCGCTTCAGAGTATATTACTCACTAATGTTCAGTCCCTGGACAATAAAGCAGACAAGCTCAGGGCGAGGATCTCCTTCCACAGAGACATCAGGGACTGTAACATACTCTGTTTTACGGAATCATGGCTCTCTCCAGATATATTGTTCCTGTCCACTCAGCCTTCGGGTTTTCTGTCCATCGTGCAGATAGGAAGAAAGAACTCTCCGGGAAAAAGAAAGGCGGAGGGGTTTGTTTCATGATTAACAACTCATGGTGTGATTGTGGTAACGTACAGGAACTCAAGTCCTTTTGTTCTCCCGATATAGAATACTTCACAGTCAAATGCAGACCGAATAACCTCGCGAGATAATTTTCTTCAGTCATTGTCACTGCTGTGTATATTACCCCCTAGCTAACACCACAACAGCTCTCAAGAAACTACACTGGACTATGTGCAAACTGGAAACTGCATATCCTGAGGTCACATTTATTGTAGCTGGGGACTTTAATAAAGGAAATCTGAGGAAAACATTAGAGAAATTCTACCAACATATCTCCTGTGCTACACGCTTAACACATGACCCTGGATCATTGCTACTCTCCTCCCGGGACGGCTACAAGGCCCTCCCCTCCCTCCGGTAAATCAGATCACGATCTCCATTGTGCTCCACCCCACCTATAGGCAGACACTTAAACAGGAAGTACCCGTGGTAAGGACTGTTCAACGTTGGTCTGACCAATCGGAATCTATCCTTCAACATTGTTTAGATCACACGGAATAGAAAATGTTCTGGGTCGCTTTTGAGAAAATAGTATCGACGTATACACTGACTCTGCGACTGATTGCTTAGAGGATGTTGTTCCCCCTAAGTCGATTAGAACTTATCCAAACAAAAAAACTTGAATAAACAACAGCATTCCCGCAAAACTGAAAGCGCGAACCACCGCATTTAACCAAGGTGACTGGGAACATGGATGTGTACAAACAGACCAGCTATGACATCTGTAAGGCAATCAAAAGAGGCAATTTAACGACTCAGACACAAGACGTATGTGGCAGGGACTCCAGATAATCAAAGATTATAAAGGGAAAGCCAGCCATGTTGCGGACACCGACACCTCACTCCTGGACGAGCTAAACACACTCGCTCAGAGGAAAACAATACTGAGCCGCCGACAGGGCCCCCGACGCTCACAAGGACTGTGTGCTCTCTTTCTCCGTGGCCGACGTGTCTAAGTCATTTAAACGTGTTAAACACCGGCACAGACGGCATCCCAAGCCGCGGCCTCAGAGCACGTGCAGACCAGCTGGCTGGAATGTTTACGGACATATTCAATCTCTCCCTATTTCAGTCTGTTGTCCCCACTTACTTGGTGTCTACCATTGTTCCTGTACCCAGGGAAGCGAAGGTAATGTCTATTTTTTGGGGGATTATGTGTTTATAGTGTTTTGTTGATTTAATTGCTAGGTATTACTGCACTGTTGAAGCTGGAAACACAAGCATTTCGCTGCACCTACGATAACATCTGAAAATCTGTGTATGCAACCAAAAAGGTAGTGCACTATGTAGGGAATAGGGTGCCTGGTCAAGGTAGTGCACTATGTAGGGAATAGGGTGCCATTTGGGACGTATACTCTCTGTAACTGTACCTTCCTGAGGTTGACGAAGCGCACACACTCCAGCCAGGTGGTGAGGAAGGGTTGGAGGCAGAGGGAACAGCTGCCCCAGTCAGCCAGCAGCAGGCTCAGACCAGGGTGGTACGACTGAGCCTTGTGGACCACACCGAACCTACTCTTGTCCTCCACCAGGATCTGACGAGCAGACAGCTCCTGGAGACAGAGATACAGGGATGGCAACGGCTCAGTGATGCTGATGGTGTGCTGTTGTGGTGTGTTGTGGTGTTGTGCTGGTGTGTTGTGGTGGTGTTGTGTTTTGGTGTTGTTGTGTTTTGGTGTTGTGGTGTGTTGTGGTGTTGTTGTGTTTTTGTGGTGTTGTATTGTGGTGTGGTGTGTTGTGTTGTGCTGGTGTGTTGCGGTATGTTTTGGTGTTGTGTTGTGTTGTGTTTTGGTGGTGTTGTGTTTTGGTGTTGTGGTGTGTTGTGTTGTTTTTGTGTTTTTGTGGTGTGGTGTGTTGTGGTGTTATTGTGTTTTTGTGGTGTTGTGGTGTGGTGTGTTTTGGTGTGTTGTGTTGTTTTTGTGGTGTTTTGGTGTGTTGTGTTTTGGTATTGTGTTTTTGTGGTGTTTTGGTGTGGTGTTGGGCAATGATCAGTTGAATCAGGTGGTGTGTTATTCCAGTTTGTTCCAGTTTATTTGTCATATGCACAGGATACCCATGGTGCACCCAGTCCAATGAAATGCTGACTGCAGGTTCCCTCTCCATAATGCCATAGCAATAACAAATAGGAAGTACAAATAAAACCAACTGAATCGAATACAACACAAATTTAGCATTTACTGAAGGGCTGGAATGAAAGCCTGCACACCCTGTACCCCTGCAGGACTGGACACCCCTGATGTAGTCTATATATCACCCTGTACCCCTGCAGGACTGGACACCCCTGATGTAGTCTATATATCACCCTGTACCCCTGCAGGACTGGGCACCCCTGATGTAGTCTATATATCACCCTGTACCACTGCAGGACTGGGCACCCCTGATGTAGTCTATATATCACCCTGTACCCCTGCAGGACTGGACACCCCTGATGTAGTCTATATATCACCCTGTACCACTGCAGGACTGGGCACCCCTGATGTAGTCTATATATCACCCTGTACCACTGCAGGACTGGACACCCCTGATGTAGTCTATATATCACCCTGTACCCCTGCAGGACTGGACACCCCTGATGTAGTCTATATATCACCCTGTACCCCTGCAGGACTGGACACCCCTGATGTAGTCTATATATCACCCTGTACCACTGCAGGACTGGGCACCCCTGACGTACTCTATATATCACCCTGTACCCCTGCAGGACTGGGCACCCCTGACGTACTCTATATATCACCCTGTACCCCTGCAGGACTGGACACCCCTGATGTAGTCTATATATCACCCTGTACCCCTGCAGGACTGGACACCCCTGACGTACTCTATATATCACCCTGTACCCCTGCAGGACTGGACACCCCTGATGTAGTCTATATATCACCCTGTACCCCTGCAGGACTGACAGACCCCTGATGGAGTCTATATATCACCCAATTTTTTAAAAATTATAGTAGGATAAATGTAGTTGGATAAATGGCCTTCCCTGTAGCTCAGTTGGTAGAGCATGGTGTTTGCAACACCAGGGTTGTGGGTTTGATATGTATGAAATTGTATGAAATGTATGCATTCACTACTGTAAGTTGCTCTGGATAAGAGCGTCTGCTAAATGACTAAAATGTAAATGTAAAATGTACCCCTGCAGGACTGGACACCCCTGATGTAGTCTATATATCACCCTGTACCCCTGCAGGACTGGACACCCCTGATGTAGTCTATATATCACCCTGTACCCCTGCAGGACTGGACACCCCTGATGTAGTCTATATATCACCCTGTACCCCTGCAGGACTGGACACCGAGGGGTGTAGTCTATATATCACCCTGTACCCCTGCAGGACTGACAGACCCCTGATGTAGTCTATATTGCTAATGACGAGAGCTTAAAGAAGTACCTTCAATGACAGCACCTCCACAGCTTGAACAGACTCCATCAGCTTGCTCTTCACAAATGGGTTTCCTTCACAGAGCAGCTCATTCAGGGTTAGAAACTGGAACTGTAGACGGCAACACTGTCAGTCCTACCTCCTCTAGCAACTGGGCAACACCGTCAGTCCTACCTCCTCTAGCAACTGGGCAACACCGTCAGTCCTACCTCCTCCTGCAACTGTAGACGGCAACACCGTCAGTCCTAGCAACTGTAGACGGCAACACCGTCAGTCCTACCTCCTCTATCAACTGGGCAACACCGTCAGTCCTACCTCCTCTACCAACTGGGCAACACCGTCAGTCCTACCTCCTCTACCAACTGGGCAACACCGTCAGTCCTACCTCCTCTACCAACTGGGCAACACCGTCAGTCCTACCTCCTCTATCAACTGGGCAACACCGTCAGTCCTACCTCCTCTACCAACTGGGCAACACCGTCAGTCCTACCTCCTCTATCAACTGTAGACGGCAACACCGTCAGTCCTACCTCCTCTACCAACTGGGCAACACCGTCAGTCCTACCTCCTCTAGCAACTGGGCAACACCGTCAGTCCTACCTCCTCTAGCAACTGGGCAACACCGTCAATCCTACCTCCTCTACCAACTGGGCAACACCGTCAGTCCTACCTCCTCTAGCAACTGGGCAACACCGTCAGTCCTACCTCCTCTATCAACTGGGCAACACCGTCAGTCCTACCTCCTCTATCAACTGGGCAACAACGTCAGTCCTACCTCCTCTACCAACTGTAGACGGCAACACCGTCAGTCCTACCTCCTCTATCAACTGGGCAACACCGTCAGTCCTACCTCCTCTACCAACTGTAGACTGCAACACCGTCAGTCCTACCTCCTCTAGCAACTGGGCAACACCGTCAGTCCTACCTCCTCTATCAACTGGGCAACAACGTCAGTCCTACCTCCTCTATCAACTGTAGACGGCAACACCGTCAGTCCTACCTCCTCTAGCAATAACATCTTCATATTCTGCTATATCTTGTTGTTGTTGTACTGTAAATAATAGTGTGGTGAAGACAAACGGTACATACATCGACAGGAAACATGGATAAACGGTTTCCAGCCACATCCAGCACTCTGAGCTTCATCAACCCAATAATACCCTGAAGGAAAAAAAGGACAGGTTTTAAAGGACAGTAACCCATCAGGTCATGAAACAGTATTATTCAGCAAAACTGATTTAACAATGAAACCTAAGAAAGTGGAGGATCGGTAACCTCCTTTGAAGCAAGGCCAGTAAAAAATGACACAGGCAAAATATGAAGAACGAAACCTAAGAAAGATAAAACATCAGACGTTTAAGTAGAGCCAGAACAACACCTACCTCTTGTAGTTCTGTGAGGTTGTTTCTTGCCAGATATAATCTGGCCAGTTGTGACAAACTATATATCTGTTTGGGCAGTCTGGCCAGCTTGTTGTTGGTTAAATTAATCTCAACCATTTTCTTGAGAAAACCTATTTCTACAGGAAGTTCCTCCAATTGGTTGTCCAGTAAACTGAGGGTTTCTATGTTAGAAAGACTGAAAAAAGAGAAAATGTGAGAATTTAGCCTAATCTCGGTTAACCTGGGAACTAAAATCTTGAGTAATTTGGTCAGATGCCCAATGTGTTTACATAGGCAACCCAATTCTGATTTAAAAAAAATGTACACTGGTGTGAAAAGATCTGATGTGATTGGTCAAAAGACCAATTAGTGTAAACATATTGAGCATCTGACCAAATGACTCCAGATTTTAGTTCTGGATTAATCGAGATTTCATTTTTTTTACCAATCAGATCAGCTCTGCAATAGCCTGACGACTCACTCTAAATGATTCCGCTGCTCTGTGGTTCGCTATATACTTCAGTCTGAGACTGACATCATTGAAGTCGTTTTGTGGTGACTAGGAGCACGTACAAAACAAAGTCATCAGCAATTGGAATCGTCTCTATAATCAATCAGAGTATCAATGACGAATTTTCTAACCGCCGCATTACCCACGTGTTCAACCAATTGGTTTCTGGCCCAATCAGATGGCCTGAAAGTGCTTGCGTTCAGTGAAGGGTCTGGGGGGGGGGGGGTTCTCAGGTCCAGACTGACGTCTGTGGGCGTGGCATAGTGTTTGGTCAGAGCAAGGAGTCTGGGTAGCCAGGTAAACTCTGAAAAAGAGCTGATGTGATTGGTCAAAAGAACAATTAGGTTCGTGGGATATATATATTATTTTTGTTTAAATTGAGCTGCCTGTGTAAACACAACCTATGTTGTCTATTCTTCTGTCATGTACAGGCTTACTGTATGAATCACAATTAGGCTATTAGTCAACGGTACCTTTTCATCTCTGGTGGAAGGACTGTGATCCGATTGTGGTTCAGATTGAGGAGAGTGAGGTGATGAAGTCCTTCTGCAAGATAAAAATATACAGTGATGAATCTGAGTGTGTGATGATGATGAGTGATTCTGTACAGTACCTATTTAAACCTTCATCCATATCGACAGCAGCATAGCTTACCTAACACCTCAGGTGGCAATCTTGTAATGTGGTTTCCAAACAAATACAGTTTTTTCAAGGAGTTCAGGTACCTCAGAACAGATGGGATCTCCTCCAGAGAATTATTCCCCAAATTAAGTTCTGTCAACTTTTGCAGTATGCAACAACAACAAAAAAGAGTACAAAAAAAACAACATAAGCAAGATAAATACATCGGTTAAATAGCTAACAGGCAAGTGAAAGAAGCGAAGACATAACCGTACTATAGCTAACAAGCTAACAAGGTGTTAGCATAGCAGTGTGGCTAGCTAGCTAGCTAAACGTTACTCACGGATTGTAACGTCTGCAGTTCCACGGGCAGAGTTGTAAGGTAATTGTTGTTCAAATAAAGGGTCAAAACATGTGTTAATCTAGCAACCGATTTGGGAACTTGGGTCATTTTCTTCGAGCTTAAATCGAACGACTTTGAGTTAGCTTTCAAAGCTCTAATAACCAGGTTGTTAGCCATGATTTGTTCATTAAACGGGAATCAAAACAAACACTCCTCCAGTGGCGAGGCCGGTTCCCATGGAAACCAGATCTCTCTCTCTCTCTCTCTGTCTGTCTCCTCTCTCTCTCATTCAGGATGAAAACTTATCCTATTTCCTTCTGGACGTCCCTCTTTTTATTAAAAACAAAAAAATGTATCGTTTTGAACTTCAGGACCATTTGTAGCTATTATAAAAGCATATCCCTAACCTCATCACACGTTGAAATAAAAATGGATCATTCAACAGGATAATATGCTGTAATGTTGCATGAATGTCTTTCCAGCGGAAATTAAAGTGGAATTGAAAAAACATTTGTATTGTATGAGATAATATTGTTTATCTCGGAGTTTAACGAGCCTGGGTTTATAAGCGCGGATATCGACTCTGCTGTTTGAGGATGTTTTTTGGGGACACAGTCGATAGTAATGAAGGTCGAGGGTTCAAGACCTGCTCCCTGCCTGTTTCATTACAATACATACAGAAAACACCATCGGCCTTTCATATATTGCAGTCATTAGAAATAACACCACCAAAAAAGGTTTTTAATAGATAACATTTCCATGGTGATTTTAGAAGTATTCACAAGCACTGATGAAGGATGTACAAAGTTACTTCCAATTCTTCCTCAGCTCACTGTGATGGTAACTATTCTCTCAGTCCCCACATAGTTAGGTGGTGGTATTTTGCAACGCCAGGGTTGTGGGTTCGATTCCCACGGGGGGCCAGTACAAAAAAAATGCATGAAATGAAATGTATGAAATGTATGCATTCACTACTGTAAGTTGCTCTGGATAAGAGTGTCTGATAAATGACGTAAATGTAAAACAATAGCCTACAGTAGTCATACAGCCATAACAATAGTCTATTTGGTATTCTATTAGGATCCCCATTAGCTGTTGCAAAAGCAGCAGCTACTTTTCCTGGGGTTCCACACAGAACATGAAACATAATACAGAGCATCATTAGACAAGGACAGAACTACATACATGTTTTAATGGCAGACGTAGCCGACATATCAATACATACACACAAACTATCTAGGTCATACAGCTATAACAATATCCTACGGTAGTCATACTGCAATAATAATAATTAGCTAACTAGTTAACCTTAACACAGATAAAAGTACATTTGAGTAAACTAAACTGCTGTTTTGATTTTCAAAAAGTTAGACTTCTTATAAAAAAAAAATACAAATAAAATGAGTAGCTAGCTAGAATAACAGATAGGCATGTCATATCCATCCCACTCTGGGTGTTACAACGGGACTACAAGTTCAACGCAAACTACTAATACAGCAACGATATGATTGTAAATCTTAAACCGACATCTAATTGCAGATCCTTCTTCTCCTTGCGATGTTGCCTGGCTAACAGATCCTCGTCTACCTTTTCCACGACTGTATTTGTTTCGTTTAGAAACACTGTAACATATCCATGTTAAAACATTATGTTTTTTGCTGTAATGTAGAATCAGATCAAATTAAATGTGTTGCGCTGCATACTTCCGGTTATTGAAATATCGCGATTTTCATTGGTCATCACGTCAGTTTCCTTAGTTGATTGGCCAGGTCTTAGATTGTAGTCGACGGAGGTCGTTTTAACTTGACTTTCAGTCCAAATTCATTTTCAATTTCAACTTCATATTATTCTTTTCAGGACTCTTTTAAAACGTTGGATTCTCAAAGACCGATTATATGGGATTGGCAACGAACAAAACGCTAGTGAAGCTTAACTAAATAACAAATATGTCCAAAAACTGCATTGCCCAGAAATGTTTTCAACGTTTCGAAGACAGAATGATTGATTGTCATGTATAATTCTTCATGGCTGGTACATATATTATCGATATCATGTGTGTAAAATACTTAAGTAAAAATATACTGAACAATGATATAAACGCAACATGCAACAATTTCAATAATTTAACTGAGTTACAGATCATATAAGGAAATCAGTAAATTAAAATAAATAAATGAGGCTCTAATCTATGTATTTCACATGACTGGGCAGAGGAGCGCGTTTCAGGCAGGGTTGAAGACAGCGACGTTTTCTGAGCTAAACTGACCAAGACGCACCAAGAACAACAACACATAAAAACTCACATTATTCTGCCCAAAAAACAATGAGAATTTCTCTCAGCCAGTGGCATATGGGCTTTTTAGGTGAGCGCTGATGCCGTCCTTTGATAAGCAGTGTCCACTTTGTCAAAGGCAGGGGGGTTAAATATTTAGCTTGTCTATTCTCAACTCACCTCTCTGGGGTGCTGTTGGAGAGATGCCTCTCTGCTGCGCTCCACCAACAGTTCCTCCACATAAATCATGTAGCTATAGGACATGGTAGAACAAGTATTTGGTTATTTTCTGTAGCCTAAAGGTTGGAGATAAAATGTATGATAATGTAATGAGATGGACACATTTTTACATCATGCAGGTTTCTCCGATCAAATAGCCGAACCTAAATGGCACTCGATCAAATAAAACATGAGCTGTCATGTTAACAAAGAACACATCCTAAAAACTGTACAGTTCAAAGTAAATTGACAATATTGAATGGACAATCACAACTGTTGTCCAGGAGTTTAACCCCATTGTCATGATCAGTGGTTTCAAGTTTGAATCGCTCCATTTTTGACAAGCTGATCATAACGAAAAAATAAAATACTTTTGCATTTCCCGCTGAGTATTGCAAATAGGCGTTAACTCCTGATAAAGTTGGGTAGCTGATATTCAGAGTTTAAATAGATAAATTCATTAGTCACAGGAATCAGGACTAATAAAGCCATTGCAATGGCCTACCACATGGATGGGCATTCATAGAATTCCATTGAGGGCGACATGGTTGGCTACACCCCAGTAAGCACTAGCCGACGTCTTTTGGACGTCTTTTTTTGGTCCTCTCCAGACATCGTTTTTTGAGGTTTTACAAACGCAGGCTCACCACTTAGAAAGGCAATCATAGAATAAAATGTCAGGCAACACTGAAAGCTACATCTCAGTAAGCACGGACTGATGCCTACGCCTTTTAGAAGTATTTTTATTTTTGTTGGTGCTGTTCTGGACCGGCCTTGATTTCCAAAATCCACAAACATTGTTTTTTGGTCCGGACCAAATCTGAGCCAATCATAGATGTCCATGTTTGATTCAGATTTTGTCCGGTCTGGACCAGCCTTGATTTGGCCCAAACATAGACTAATATAAATTTCAATGTCTGTAAAATACGTATTTTCAGCATCAGGAAAGTAAGGATTTTTAACTTTCAGTCAGAACTAAAAATGAACCTGATTTGAACGTCTGGAAAATACACATTTTTCAATGTCTGGAAAATATATATTTTTCAACATCATGGAAAGTACATATTTTAAACAAATGGAAAATAGCTTTTCACCTTTCAGCTGTCCGGGTGGCTGGTCTCAGACGATTCTCTAACACGATGTTGGAGGTGGCTTATGGTAGAGAAATTAACATTCAATTCTCTGGAAACACCTCTGGTGGACATTCCTGCAGTCAGCATGCCAATTGCACTGCTCCCTCAAAACTTGAGACATCTGTGTTACTATTTATATCTTTGACAACTTTTAGTCCACTACATTCCTAAATAAATAATGTACTTATTGTCATTTTTCCTGACACTCAAAAGTACTCGTTACATTTAAAATTCTTAGCAGGACAGTAAATGGTCCAATTCATGCACTTATCAAGAGAACATCCCTGGTCATCCCAACTGCCCCTGGCTAAAAAAAAAAACAAGATAATGGTGTAGTCTGGTTTGCTTTATGTAAGGAATTTGAAATTATTTATACTTTAATTTTACTTTTGATACTTCGGTATATTTAAAAGCAAATACTTTTAGACTTTTACTCAAGTAGTATTTTACTGGGGGACTATTAATTTAACTTGAGTCATTTTCTATTAAGGTATCTTTTCTTTTACTCAAGTATGACAAATTCGTACTTTCCCCACCACTGATCAATATAATATACCTACAGTATTATTGGTAACTATAGTGAATTGGGTACTATCCCCACCACTGATCAATATAATATACCTACAGTATTATTGGTAACTATAGTGAATTGGGTACTTTCCTCACCACTGATCAATATAATATACCTACAGTATTATTGGTAACTATAGTGAATTGGGTACTTTCCTCACCACTGATCAATATAATATACCTACAGTATTATTGGTAACTATAGTGAATTGGGTACTTTTCCCGCCACAGATCAATATAATATACATACAGTATTATTGGTAACTATAGTGAATTGGGTACTATCCCCACCACTGATCAATATAATATACCTACAGTATTATTGGTAACTATAGTTAATTGGGTACTATCCCCACCACTGATCAATATAATATACCTACAGTATTATTGGTAACTATAGTGAATTGGGTACTATCCCCACCACTGATCAATATAATATACCTACAGTATTATTGGTAACTATAGTGAATTGGGTACTATCCTCACCACTGACTATCCTCGCCACTGATCAATATAATATACCTACAGTATTATTGGTAACTATAGTGAATTGGGTACTATCCCCACCACTGATCAATATAATATACCTACAGTATTATTGGTAACTATAGTGAATTGGGTACTATCCTCACCACTGATCAATATAATATACTTATGATTCGTAACAGTAGTGAAAATGAGAAAAGTAGAAGATCTTCAAGAATATATTCTGTTTGTTTTAGAAAACATATCATTCAGACAGCATACAATTCAGTGTTTTTTCATCTGTTAAACATAGAACATATATCAGACGAGAACAGAATAAAACAGAATGCCTCATGAATGCGATTTGTTTTCTAGACACCTACCGCATTTTTACAAGGGAACTCAACTCATCTATCACCAAGATCAGAATATAATATAATATTGTAGATTTTTGGATAGTTTTGTTTAATCTTTAAAACATAGAATATAATAAAGGCTATCAACAGTAGTTTATTAAGCCTACAATCGATCTTTTGGAGGATGCAAACTGTATGAATGAGAATTATTATTGGATCTACTTTGCAGGCCTACTAAATGTCATGAGGGGAACGGGTTGGTTTTGGAGGGGGGGGGGGGGGGGATTTCGCTCTCTCTGCATTCCGTTACTCATATCCCTCCCACCCCGGGTCCGGTTTAGGTCCGTGTAGCTCCACCTCCGAGGAACTGGCCTCGCCAGAGCAGCAGGCTACCGCCGATTAGCTGGTCGCCCCCCTCCCGAGGAAACACTGGCCAGAAGAGAGGCTCTGCCGCCGTTCAGATCGTTGTTTATTCGTCTGCTTTGGTTGTACTGCTGCCGCCATGGCCGACCAAGGCACGGATGAACGGTCCCCGCTGCTATCAGCACCGAACTCCGGGAATGTCACACCGTCGGAACCGCCGTCATACCTGCAGGACACGAGTCCAAGAGGTAAACCAACGTTAGGCTATGACTCCCCCCATGTATGCTGATATGTTTTAGGGCGTATCGTGTTGAGCAATGGTTTTTTACATAGTGCGTTAAATTGTAACGGGCAAGACAACCGCATCAGTGTAAAAAAAAAAAAACACAACCTGACCGGCAGAAATGTGAAATCAGAAGGTGGAGTTTGCAGTGTTTAGAAGAACAGAGCAGAAGAAGGCCTAGTCGAATAAATCCACTACAATTCCTCTTCTAGTTGTGTATTCTGTAGTGATGGCTCGCATCACGATCTGTTGTTGTTGCTGGGTAATACTGTTTACCCCCCCACCCAACCAGTCCCATTTCTACAGATATCTACGAGGATACAAGTGATGTTATCAGAACATAAACAACCTAGCCATTACTTGAGATGAGCAAGAAGGATATTATCAATCAGAACATAGAATTATGGTTCTCAAACCCCTCTGAACATTGTGTTTGTTGTGATTGTGAGACACTAGGCCTATTTAACATAGCAGGTTATAAATTAGTCTGTTTTATAACCCATGTATCATTTCACTGCTTTCCATTCATTTGATTTGACTGGATCATAAACATCTATTAAATAGATTTGTTAAGGCTTGTATTCCTATCCGTTCAGTCCATGCATGACATATAGGCCCAGTCTTGCATGTTGTTGAAGATCATTTCACCTTGTGCTTTCTGGAAACATAATACCAGTATATAGTGTTGTAATATTCACATGTATTTCACATGTGGGGGATGTGAATGCTTAGGTCCCATTATTCATCCTGTTTATCACAGTGCTATTCAGATGAAGAGGCTGTTATCCTTATAGCCGTGATACAGTACTATACACATCCCTATTGTTACAGCTCCCCATTGGAATGACTGGACAGTCTACTAACCTACAGTTAAACACACATCTTTGTTAAGAAAGCTTTTCTACTGAGCTGGCCTGATCAAATCTCATACAGAACACAGAGGCTACGTTCCTCTCAGTTAGAACACAGAGGCTACGTTCCTCTCAGTTAGAACACAGGCTACGTTCCTCTCAGTTAGAACACAGAGGCTACGTTCCTCTCAGTTAGAACACAGGCTACGTTCCTCTCAGTTAGAATACAGAGGCTACGTTCCTCTCAGTTAGAACACAGGCTACGTTCCTCTCAGTTAGAACACAGGCTACGTTCCTCTCAGTTAGAACACAGGCTACGTTCCTCTCAGTTAGAACACAGGCTACGTTCCTCTCAGTTAGAACACAGGCTACGTTCCTCTCAGTTAGAACATAGAGGCTACGTTCCTCTCAGTTAGAACATAGAGGCTACGTTCCTCTCAGTTAGAATACAGAGGCTACGTTCCTCTCAGTTAGAACACAGAGGCTACGTTCCTCTCAGTTAGAACACAGAGGCTACGTTCCTCTCAGTTAGAACACAGAGGCTACGTTCCTCTCAGTTAGAACACAGGCTACGTTCCTCTCAGTTAGAACATAGAGGCTACGTTCCTCTCAGTTAGAACATAGAGGCTACGTTCCTCTCAGTTAGAACACAGAGGCTACGTTCCTCTCAGTTAGAACATAGAGGCTATGTTCCTCTCAGTTAGAACACAGGCTACGTTCCTCTCAGTTAGAACATAGAGGCTACGTTCCTCTCAGTTAGAACACAGGCTACGTTCCTCTCAGTTAGAACATAGAGGCTACGTTCCTCTCAGACAAAGTTAGAACACAGGCTACGTTCCTCTCAGTTAGAACACAGAGGCTACGTTCCTCTCAGACAGAGTTAGAACACAGAGGCTACGTTCCTCTCAGACAGAGTTAGAACACAGAGGCTACGTTCCTCTCAGTTAGAACACAGAGGCTACGTTCCTCTCAGTTAGAACACAGAGGCTACGTTCCTCTCAGTTAGAACACAGAGGCTACGTTCCTCTCAGACAGAGTTAGAACACAGAGGCTACGTTCCTCTCAGACAGAGTTAGAACACAGAGGCTACGTTCCTCTCAGACAGAGTTAGAACACAGAGGCTACGTTCCTCTCAGACAGAGTTAGAACACAGAGGCTACGTTCCTCTCAGTTAGAACACAGAGGCTACGTTCCTCTCAGACAGAGTTAGAACACAGAGGCTACGTTCCTCTCAGACAGAGTTAGAACACAGAGGCTACGTTCCTCTCAGTTAGAACACAGAGGCTACGTTCCTCTCAGACAGAGTTAGAACACAGAGGCTACGTTCCTCTCAGACAGAGTTAGAACACAGAGGCTACGTTCCTCTCAGACAGAGTTAGAACACAGAGGCTACGTTCCTCTCAGACAGAGTTAGAACACAGAGGCTACGTTCCTCTCAGACAGAGTTAGAACACAGAGGCTACGTTCCTCTCAGACAGAGTTAGAACACAGAGGCTACGTTCCTCTCAGTTAGAACACAGAGGCTACGTTCCTCTCAGACAGAGTTAGAACACAGAGGCTACGTTCCAAATCAAACCCTTTTCCTATGGTGCACTACTTTTGACCAGAGCATGGTCCCAGTAGTACTCTGGTCTATAGTAGTGCTGTATAGAGGGAATAAGGCTGATACGACTCTGGTCTATAGTAGTTAATTACAGAGGGAATACGGCTGATAGGGCTCTGGTCTATAGTAGTGCTGTATAGAGGGAATAAGGCTGATACGACTCTGGTCTATAGTAGTTAATTACAGAGGGCATACGGCTGATAGGGCTCTGGTCTATAGTAGTGCTGTACAGAGGGAATAAGGCTGATGGGACTCTGGTTTATAGTAGTGCTGTACAGAGGGAATAAGGCTGATGGGACTCTGGTTTATAGTAGTGCTGTACAGAGGGAATAAGGCTGATGGGACTCTGGTCTATAGTAGTGCTGTACAGAGGGAATAAGGCTGATGGGACTCTGGTCTATAGTAGTGCATTACAGAGGCAATAAGGCTGATGGGACTCTGGTCTATAGTAGTGCATTACAGAGGGAATAAGGCTGATAGGACTCTGGTCTATAGTAGTGCTGTACAGAGGGAATAAGGCTGATGGGACTCTGGTCTATAGTAGTGCATTACAGAGGGAATAAGGCTGATGGGACTCTGGTCTATAGTAGTGCATTACAGAGGGAATAAGGCTGATAGGACTCTGGTCTATAGTAGTGCTGTACAGAGGGAATAAGGCTGATGGGACTCTGGTCTATAGTAGTGCTGTATAGAGGGAATAAGGCTGATGGGACTCTGGTCTATAGTAGTGCTGTACAGAGGGAATAAGGCTGATAGGACTCTGGTCTATAGTAGTGCTGTACAGAGGGAATAAGGCTGATAGGACTCTGGTCTATAGTAGTGCTGTATAGAGGGAATAAGGCTGATAGGACTCTGGTCTATAGTAGTGCTGTATAGAGGGAATAAGGCTGATAGGACTCTGGTCTATAGTAGTGCTGTATAGAGGGAATAAGGCTGATAGGGCTTATAGAACAGAGAATAGAACAGAATAGAATACCCTGTAGAATAGAACAGAATAGAATACCCTGTGGAATAGAACAGAATAGAATACCCTGTAGAATAGAACAGAATAGAATACCCTGTAGAATAGAACAGGATAGAATACCCTGTGGAATAGAACAGAATAGAATACCCTGTAGAATAGAACAGAATAGAATACCCTGTGGAATAGAACAGAATAGAATACCCTGTAGAATAGAACAGAACAGAATACCCTGTAGAATAGAACAGAATAGAATACCCTGTAGAATAGAACAGAATAGAATACCCTGTGGAATAGAACAGAATAGAATACCCTGTGGAATAGAACAGAATAGAATACCTGGTAGAATAGAACATAATAGAATACCTGCTAGAATAGAACAGAATAGAATACCCTGTAGAATAGAACAGAATAGAATACCCTGTAGAATAGAACAGAATAGAATACCCTGTAGAATAGAACAGAATAGAATACCCTGTAGAATAGAACAGAATAGAATACCTGGTAGAATAGAACAGAATAGAATACCCTGTAGAATAGAACAGAATAGAATACCCTGTAGAATAGAACAGAATAGAATACCCTGTAGAATAGAACAGAATAGAATACCCTGTAGAATAGAACAGATAGAATACCCTGTGGAATAGAATAGAATAGAATACCCTGTGGAATAGAACAGAATAGAATACCCTGTAGAATAGAACAGAATAGAATACCCTGTAGAATAGAACAGAATAGAATACCCTGTAGAATAGAACAGAATAGAATACCTTGTAGAATAGAACAGGATAGAATACCCTGTAGAATAGAAGAGAATAGAATACCCTGTAGAATAGAACAGAATAGAATACCCTGTAGAATAGAACAGAATAGAATACCCTGTGGAATAGAACAGAATAGAATACCCTGTAGAATAGAACAGAATAGAATACCCTGTGGAATAGAACAGAATAGAATACCCTGTAGAATAGAACAGGATAGAATACCCTGTGGAATAGAACAGAATAGAATACCCTGTAGAATAGAACAGAATAGAATACCCTGTGGAATAGAACAGAATAGAATACCCTGTAGAATAGAACAGAACAGAATACCCTGTAGAATAGAACAGAATAGAATACCCTGTAGAATAGAACAGAATAGAATACCCTGTGGAATAGAACAGAATAGAATACCCTGTGGAATAGAACAGAATAGAATACCTGGTAGAATAGAACATAATAGAATACCTGCTAGAATAGAACAGAATAGAATACCCTGTAGAATAGAACAGAATAGAATACCCTGTAGAATAGAACAGAATAGAATACCCTGTAGAATAGAACAGAATAGAATACCTGGTAGAATAGAACAGAATAGAATACCCTGTAGAATAGAACAGAATAGAATACCCTGTAGAATAGAACAGATAGAATACCCTGTGGAATAGAATAGAATAGAATACCCTGTGGAATAGAACAGAATAGAATACCCTGTAGAATAGAACAGAATAGAATACCCTGTAGAATAGAACAGAATAGAATACCCTGTAGAATAGAACAGAATAGAATACCTTGTAGAATAGAACAGAATAGAATACCCTGTAGAATAGAACAGAATAGAATACCCTGTAGAATAGAACAGAATAGAATACCCTGTAGAATAGAACAGAATAGAATACCCTGTGGAATAGAACAGAATAGAATACCCTGTAGAATAGAACAGAATAGAATACCCTGTGGAATAGAACAGAATAGAATACCCTGTAGAATAGAACAGAATAGAATACCCTGTAGAATAGAACAGAATAGAATACCTTGTAGAATAGAACAGAATAGAATACCCTGTGGAATAGAACAGAATAGAATACCCTGTAGAATAGAACAGAATAGAATACCCTGTAGAATAGAACAGAATAGAATACCCTGTAGAATAGAACAGAATAGAATACCCTGTAGAATAGAACAGAATAGAATACCCTGTGGAATAGAACAGAATAGAATACCCTGTAGAATAGAACAGAATAGAATACCCTGTAGAATAGAACAGAATAGAATACCCTGTAGAATAGAACAGAATAGAATACCCTGTAGAATAGAACAGAATAGAATACCCTGTAGAATAGAATACCCTGTAGAATAGAACAGAATAGAATACCCTGTAGAATAGAACAGAATAGAATACCCTGTAGAATAGAGCAGAATAGAATACCCTGTGGAATAGAACAGAATAGAATACCCTGTAGAATAGAACAGAATAGAATACCCTGTAGAATAGAATACCCTGTAGAATAGAACAGAATAGAATACCCTGTAGAATAGAGCAGAATAGAATACCCTGTAGAATAGAACAGAATAGAATACCCTGTAGAATAGAACAGAATATGATACCCTGTGGAATAGAACAGGATAGAATACCCTGTAGAATAGAACAGAATAGAATACCCTGTGGAATAGAACAGAATAGAATACCCTGTAGAATAGAACAGAATAGAATACCCTGTAGAATAGAACAGAATAGAATACCCTGTAGAATAGAACAGAATAGAATACCCTGTAGAATAGAACAGAATAGAATACCCTGTAGAATAGAACAGAATAGAATACCCTGTAGAATAGAACAGGATAGAATACCCTGTAGAACAGAATAGAATACCCTGTAGAATAGAACAGAATAGAATACCCTGTAGAATAGAACAGAATAGAATACCCTGTAGACTCCCAGCTGGCTAGCTGCCCTCCATTAGACTGAGACTCCCAGCCGGCTAGCTGCCCTCCATTAGACTGAGACTCCCAGCCGGCTAGCTGCCCTCCATTAGACTGAGACTACCAGCTGGCTAGCTGCCCTCCATGAGACTGAGACTCCCAGCTGGCTAGCTGCCCTCCATGAGACTGAGACTACCAGCTGGCTAGCTGCCCTCCATGAGACTGAGACTCCCAGCTGGCTAGCTGCCCTCCATGAGACTGAGACTACCAGCTGGCTAGCTGCCCTCCATTAGACTGAGACTCCCAGCTGGCTAGCTGCCCTCCATGAGACTGAGACTCCCAGCTGGCTAGCTGCCCTCCAATAGACTGAGACTCCCAGCTGGCTAGCTGCCCTCCATTAGACTGAGACTACCAGCTGGCTAGCTGCCCTCCAATAGACTGGGACTCCCAGCTGGCTAGCTGCCCTCCATGAGACTGAGACTACCAGCTGGCTAGCTGCCCTCCATTAGACTGAGACTCCCAGCCGGCTAGCTGCCCTCCAATAGACTGAGACTCCCAGCTGGCTAGCTGTCCTCCATGAGACTGAGACTCCCAGCCGGCTAGCTTCCCTCCAATAGACTGAGACTCCCAGCTGGCTAGCTGTCCTCCATTAGACTGAGACTCCCAGCTGGCTAGCTGCCCTCCATTAGATTGAGACTCCCAGCTGGCTAGCTGCCCTCCATTAGACTGAGACTACCAGCTGGCTAGCTGCCCTCCATGAGACTGAGACTACCAGCTGGCTAGCTGCCCTCCATTAGACTCCCAGCTGGCTAGCTGCCCTCCATTAGACTGAGACTCCCAGCCGGCTAGCTGCCCTCCAATAGACTGAGACTCCCAGCTGGCTTGCTGCCCTCCATTAGACTGAGACTCCCAGCTGGCTAGCTGCCCTCCATTAGACTGAGACTCCCAGCTGGCTAGCTGCCCTCCATTAGACTGAGACTCCCAGCTGGCTAGCTGCCCTCCAATAGACTGAGACTACCAGCCGGCTAGCTGCCCTCCATTAGACTGAGACTCCCAGCTGGCTAGCTGCCCTCCATTAGAATGAGACTCCCAGCTGGCTAGCTGCCCTCCATTAGACTGAGACTACCAGCTGGCTAGCTGCCCTCCATGAGACTGAGACTACCAGCTGGCTAGCTGCCCTCCATTAGACTCCCAGCTGGCTAGCTGCCCTCCATTAGACTGAGACTCCCAGCCGGCTAGCTGCCCTCCAATAGACTGAGACTCCCAGCTGGCTAGCTGCCCTCCATGAGACTACCAGCCGGCTAGCTGCCCTCCATTAGACAGAGACTCCCAGCTGGCTACCTGCCCTCCATGAGACTCCCAGCTGGCTAGCTGCCCTCCATTAGACTGAGACTCTCAGCTGGCTAGCTGCCCTCCATTAGACTGAGACTCCCAGCTGGCTAGCTGCCCTCCATTAGACTGAGACTCCCAGCTGGCTAGCTGCCCTCCATGAGACTACCAGCCGGCTAGCTGCCCTCCATTAGACAGAGACTCCCAGCTGGCTACCTGCCCTCCATGAGACTCCCAGCTGGCTAGCTGCCCTCCATTAGACTGAGACTCTCAGCTGGCTAGCTGCCCTCCATTAGACTGAGACTCCCAGCTGGCTACCTGCCCTCCATGAGACTCCCAGCTGGCTAGCTGCCCTCCATTAGACTGAGACTCTCAGCTGGCTAGCTGCTCTCCATTAAAGCAATTCAGCCGGTACTCATTTGTCATAATTTCCAAAACTGTGCCACGTAGTGCTGCATAATATGGGAAAAATTAATTAGTGAACTGTTGGAATCATGAAAATGTAATGATTATTCTAATTCTATTGTTGGAATATAGTGGGCAGCACTTTGAATACATTGTTGTTTGACATGACAACACGTGGAAAAAGCCAGGGAGGAATGATTGTGACAAGGTAGGAACCTAAGTGTTAGTCAGTGTTTTCAGAGGACCCTAATTAGATGTTACGTTACTTATTTTCTCTTACTTAGCAAGCGCTAGCTAACGTATTCACGCTTCGCCTATTCCTCTCAGATTTAGAAGATAACGTTGCACAAACAACATGCTGATCTAGGCCTGCACAGCACTGGTACCAGGGTGTATTAGCTAGCTACATTTGCTCTGACTATATGAGTGTATTTAGCTAGCTGGCTAGCCAGCTAACTAGAGACAATCATTAGTGGATAGCACTAATTAGTGGATAGCACCACAATTTGCTAAGAAAAGACAAACTAGCTGTTTGTGGACAGTAAGACATAAACTTATAGTGGAAATCAGCATTGTTGTCACCGACACCATGTTGTGTCTGACCACGCAGACAGAGTGAACAGTATGGCATGACGGCAAGTCCTCATCGCAACCAGGGTTCCCAGGTTTAGCAAAACAAATTCAGCGAGAGATGAGTTGCCACATGGAAGAGCTATGTAGCTAGCTATGAGTCACCATGTGGGAGAACTATGTAGCTAGCTATGAGTTTCCATGTGGGAGAACTATGTAGCTAGCTATGAGTTGCCACATGGAAGAACTATGTAGCTAGCTATGAGTTGCCAAGTGGGAGAACTATGTAGCTAGCTATGAGTTGCCACATGGAAGAACTATGTAGCTAGCTATGAGTTTCCATGTGGGAGAACTATGTAGCTAGCTATGAGTTTCCATGTGGGAGAACTATGTAGCTAGCTATGAGTTGCCACATGGAAGAACTATGTAGCTAGCTCTGTGTTGCCAAGTGGGAGAACTATGTAGCTAGTGGGAGAACTATAGTACCAGTCAAAAGTTTGGATACGCCTACTCATTCAAGGGTTTTTCTTTATAAAAAAAAAATGGCTACATTGTAGAATAATAGTGAAGACATCAAAATTATGAAGTAACACACATGGAATCATGTAGTAACCCAAAAAGTATTAAACAAATCAAAATATATTTTAGATTCTTCAAAGTAGCCACCCTTTGCCTTGATGACAGCTTTGCACACTCTTGGGATTCTCTCAACCAGATTCACCTGGAATGCATCAATTCTAAATAAATGAGTTCCCACATATGCTAAGCACTTGTTGGCTGCTTTTCCTTCACTTTGCGGTTCAACTCATCCTAAACCATCTCAATTGGGTTGAGGTCAGGTGATTGTGAAGGTCATCTGATGCAGCACTCCATCACTCTCCTTCTTGGTCAAATAGTATTTTCACAGCCTGGAGGTGTGTTTTGGGTTATTGTCCTGTTGAAAAACAAATGATAGTCCCACTAAGCGCAAACCAGATGCGATGGCGTACCGCTGCAGAATGCTGTGGTAGCCATTCTGGTTTAGTTTGCCTTGAATTCTAAATAAATCACTGACAGTGTCACCAGCAAAGCATCCCCACACCATCACACCTCCTCCTCCATGCTTCACGGTGGGATCTACCCATGTGGAGATCATCTGTTCACCTACTCTGCAACTCACAAAGACACAGCGGTTGGAACCAAAAATCTCAAATTTCGACTCATCAGACTAAAGGACAGATTTCCACCGGTCTAATGTCCGTTGCTCGTGTTTCTTGGCCCAAGCAAGTCTCTTCTTATTGATTTCCTTTAGTAGTGGTTTCTTTGCAGCAGTTTGACCATGAAGGCCTGATTCACATGGACTCGTCATAATAGCCATAACTTAGCGGCCAAATACGGAAATAGTTCCAAATGTTTTTCCACCATACATTGTCTTTCCCAAGGGATTTTTAAACCACTTCAAATAAGGTCTGTTTTCATGGCGTGACGTTTTGATAACCGTGTAAATCTCTTCCGGACAAGGTGCCTTTTATCAATATATTTGGTTCTATTTAGTCTCGGATTCGAAAAATGCTAATTAGCATTCAAACTAAACATAATGCAAGAATACAAATCCCTGCAAACTCCTGCATGTCATCTCTAGCTGACATTTTTGCTGTCAGCTAGCAAGCTAATCGCTACCTTGATCCAAAATGAAATATATAAATATATATAAAACATTTTGATGTATTGTTCTATATTTTATTTATGTAATATTTGTTGTCTTAATTATGCATTTGGTGTTGTGTCTTGTACATAATAATTATAATAGTCTCCTAGTAGCAGTCAGATATTTACAATGTAACATGAAAACAAGACTAGTTTTTTTTTATTGTTGCAAAGAAGCTAGCTAGCTAGATGATTATTAGCAAAATATCCTTATTTTACCAGATCCTCTTCTCCTTCAGCCGGTGGAGGTCTATATTTAATGCCTTATCATTTCTGCCAACTATATGAACGAGGTGAAATGTATTTTAATTTATGTGTCAGAATGCACAGCTGTATTAAAGCAATTCAGAACTAACTTGTTGACATGTTCTGTTGCAGGTTCAATGCCAGATTAACTCATTGCAGAATGTATCCATAAGCATGAATGAAAAAGCATATTTTTGTTGTTGTCAAGAATGTACCTAGTCACCCATCAATCACGTCAAACACCTGAACTCCAACAATCACATTGTTTTCAAGAAATCAAAATAGTAAACAATACATACTCATAGTATGCCAGAGTCTAGTGTGGCCCAGAGTCTAGTGTGGCCCAGAGTCTAATGTGGCCCAGAGTCTAGTGTGGCCCAGAGTCTAGTGGGGTCTAGTGTGGCCCAGAGTCTAGTGTGGCCCAGAGTCTAGTGTGGCCCAGAGTCTAGTGGGGTCCAGTGTCTAGTGGGGCCCAGAGTCTAGTGTGACCCAGAGTCTAGTGGGGTCCAGTGTCTAGTGGGGTTTACTGTGGCCCAGAATCTAGTGTGGCCCAGAGTCTAGTGGGGTCTAGTGTGGCCCAGAGTCTAGTGGGGTCAAGTGTGGCCCAGAGTCTAGTGGGATCTAGTGTGGCCCAGAGTCTAGTGTGGCTCAGAGTCTAGTGTGGCCCAGAGTCTAGTGGGGTCTAGTGTGGCCCAGAGTCTAGTGGGGTCTAGTGGGGCCCAGAGTCTAGTGGGGCCCAGAGTCTAGTGGGGCCCAGAGTCTAGTGGGGCCCAGAGTCTAGTGTGGCCCAGAGTCTAGTGTGGTCTAGTGTGGCCCAGAGTCTAGTGTGGCCCAGAGTCTAGTGGGGTCTAGTGTGGCCCAGAGTCTAGTGGGGTCTAGTGTGGCCCAGAGTCTAGTGTGGCCCAGAGTCTAGTGTGGCCCAGAGTCTAGTGTGGCCCAGAGTCTAGTTGGGTCTAG
>NC_042990.1:42738044-42750544 GCF_901001165.1 Salmo trutta | reverse complement strand
ACAGGACAGGGATAGACTAGACTATTCGTACTTTATATGTTTTGATCATGACAGTTTACAGTCTAACAAGTAATGTAGTCTCCTGAACACTGTCATCCTACCTTAAGGACAGGGTTAGGTTCCATACCCCACCATCATCCTACCTTAAGGCCAGGGTTAGGTTCTATACCACACCATCATCCTACCTTAAGGCCAGGGTTAGGTTCTATACCCCACCATCATCCTACCTTAAGGACAGGGTTAGGTTCTATACCCCACCATCATCCTACCTTAAGACCAGGGTTAGGTTCTATACCACACCATCATCCTACCTTAAGGCCAGGGTTAGGTTCCATATACCACACCATCATCCTACCTTAAAGCCAGGGTTAGGTTCCATACCCCACCATCATCCTACCTTAAGGCCAGGGTTAGGTCATCCATACCACACCATCATCCTACCTTAAAGCCAGGGTTAGGTTCTATACCACACCATCATCCTACCTTAAGGCCAGGGTTAGGTTCTATACCACACCATCATCCTACCTTAAGGCCAGGGTTAGGTTCTATACCCCACCATCATCCTACCTTAAGGCCAGGGTTAGGTCATCCATACCACACCATCATCCTACCTTAAAGCCAGGGTTAGGTTCCATACCACACCATCATCCTACCTTAAGGCCAGGGTTAGGTTCTATACCACACCATCATCCTACCTTAAGGCCAGGGTTAGGTTCCATACCCCACCATCATCCTACCTTAAGGCCAGGGTTAGGTTCTATACCCCACCATCATCCTACCTTAAGGCCAGGGTTCTATACCACACCATCATCCTACCTTAAGGCCAGGGTTCTATACCCCACCATCATCCTACCTTAAGGCCAGGGTTAGGTTCTATACCACACCATCATCCTACCTTAAGGCCAGGGTTAGGTTCTATACCCCACCATCATCCTACCTTAAGGCCAGGGTTCTATACCACACCATCATCCTACCTTAAGGCCAGGGTTCTATACCCCACCATCATCCTACCTTAAGGCCAGGGTTAGGTTCTATACCACACCATCATCCTACCTTAAGGCCAGGGTTAGGTTCTATACCCCACCATCATCCTACCTTAAGGCCAGGGTTAGGTTCTATACCACACCATCATCCTACCTTAAGGCCAGGGTTAGGTTCCATACCATACCATCATCCTACCTTAAGACCAGGGTTAGGTTCTATACCACACCATCATCCTACCTTAAGGCCAGGGTTAGGTTCCATACCCCACCATCATCCTACCTTAAGGCCAGGGTTAGGTTCTATACCCCACCATCATCCTACCTTAAGGCCAGGGTTCTATACCACACCATCATCCTACCTTAAGGCCAGGGTTCTATACCCCACCATCATCCTACCTTAAGGCCAGGGTTAGGTTCTATACCACACCATCATCCTACCTTAAGGCCAGGGTTAGGTTCTATACCCCACCATCATCCTACCTTAAGGCCAGGGTTAGGTTCTATACCACACCATTATCCTACCTTAAGGCCAGGGTTAGGTTCTATACCACACCATCATCCTACCTTAAGGCCAGGGTTAGGTTCTATACCCCACCATCATCCTACCTTAAGGCCAGGGTTAGGTTCTATACCACACCATCATCCTACCTTAAGGCCAGGGTTCTATACCCCACCATCATCCTACCTTAAGGCCAGGGTTCTATACCCCACCATCATCCTACCATAAGGCCAGGGTTAGGTTCTATACCACACCATCATCCTACCTTAAGGCCAGGGTTAGGTTCCATATACCCCACCATCATCCTACCTTAAGGCCAGGGTTAGGTTCTATACCACACCATCATCCTACCTTAAGGCCAGGGTTAGGTTCCATACCCCACCATCATCCTACCTTAAGGCCAGGGTTCTATACCACACCATCATCCTACCTTAAGGCCAGGGTTAGGTTCCATATACCACACCATCATCCTACCATAAGACCAGGGTTAGGTTCTATACCCCACCATCATCCTACCTTAAGATCAGGGTTAGGTACTACAGACCCTACAGTACTACAGACCCTACAGACCCTACAGTACTACAGACCCTACAGTACTACAGACCCTACAGTACTACAGACCCTACAGACCCTACAGACCCTACAGTACTACAGACCCTACAGACCCTACAGTACTACAGACCCTACAGTACTACAGACCCTACAGTACTACAGACCCTACAGACCCTACAGTACTACAGACCCTACAGTACTACAGACCCTACAGACCCTACAGTACTACAGACCCTACAGTACTACAGACCCTACAGACCCTACAGTACTACAGACCCTACAGTACTACAGACCCTACAGACCCTACAGTACTACAGACCCTACAGTACTACAGACCCTACAGACCCTACAGTACTACAGACCCTACAGTACTACAGACCCTACAGTACTACAGACCCTACAGTACTACAGACTAGAGGTCGACCGATTAATCGGAATGGCAGATTAATTGGGGCCGATTTCAAGTTTTCATAACAATCGGTAATCTGTATTTTTGGCCACCGATTTGCCAATATTTTATTTTTTTTAAACCTTTTTTTAACTAGGCAAGTCAGTTAAGAACACATTCTTATTTTCAATGACGGCCTACCAGGGAACGGTGGGTTAACTGCCTTGTTCAGGAGGCAGAACGACAGATTTTTACCTTGTCAGCTTGGGGATGCAACCTTACGTTAACTAGCCCAACGCTCTAACCACCTGCTTTACGTTGCCAAGGTAAGTTGCTAGCTAGCATTAAACTTATCTTATAAAAAAAACAATCAATCAATCATAAACACTAGTCAACTACACATGGTTGATGATATTACTAGTTTATCTAGCCTGTCCTGCTTTCCATATAATCGATGTGGTGCGCGTTCGCGAAAAAGGACTGTCGTTGCTCCAACGTACCTAACCATAAACATCAATGTCTTTCTTAAAATCAATACACAAGTATATATTTTTAAACCTGCATATTTAGTTAATATTGCCTGCTAACATGAATTTCTTTTAACTAGGGAAAATGTGTCACTTCTCTTGCAAACAGAGTCAGGGTATATGCAGCAGTTTGGGCCGCCTGGCTCGTTGCGAACTGTGAAGACTATTTCTTCATAACAAAGACAGCAGACTTCGCCAAACGGGGGATGATTTAACAAAAGCGCATTTGCGAAAAAAAAGCACAATCGTTGCACGACTGTACCTAACCATAAACATCAATGCCTTTCTTAAAATCAATACACAGAATTATATATTTTTAAACCTGCATATTTAGCTAAAAGAAATCCAGGTTAGCAGGCAATATTAACCAGGTGAAATTGTGTCTGTTCTCTTGCGTTCGTTGCACGCAGAATCAGGGTATACAGAATCTGGCTCGTTGCGAACTAATTTGCCAGAATTTTACGGAACTATGAAATAACATTGTAGGTTGTGCGATGTAACAGGAATATTTAGACTTATGGATGCCACCCGTTAGATAAAATACGGAACGGTTCCGTATGTCACTGAAAGAATAATGTTTTCGAGATGATAGTGTCCGGATTTGACCATATTAATGACCTAAGGTTTATTATATTATAGTTAAGTCTATGATTTGATATTTGATAGAGCAGTCTGACTGAGCGGTGGTAGGCAGCAGCAGGCTCGTAATAGTCAAAGGTATATGGTTTAGAGAGAAATAGTCGACGCGTCATAATTCATGTAATAACTTGCGGCTGAACTTGAAAGGGGTTCCTTCGTTATTTTACCGTTCATGTCTTCCATAGAGAATGTCTTGATCTACTTCAAATAAGGTCTGTGTTTTGTGCTTAAACCGCCTCGGCGTTTTGATACCCGTGTAAATCTCACTAGGTAACGTTTGTCAACATATTTTCATAAATCCACTCTACAAAAAAATTATCTTCGCTTATATTGATCAGAGTTATATCCTATGGATATCTACACAGTTATAAAATTGGCAAGGTGGTGTAAGCCTAAACCAAACACAGACCTCATTTTAAGTTAATCTAAAAATATCCTATGTAATAAATGAAGGAACCGCTTTTCAGATTTTGCTAGAAGGTGTCATGGGAATTATGACTTGCACTTTGGTAGTCAATTCTTACCATGCCCATTATTAAAATAGGATTTCCTGCATATAGAAATTACAGTTTTTGTTTTCAGCATTCATCACAGGTAACTTAAAATCTATTTTTATTATTCAAACAGTTGAGAGTATTTGTCTCCTAAGCAGACTCTTCAGTATCGTTGTCACTTCAGAGCTGTGTGTGTGTGTGTGTGTGTGTGTGTGTGTGTGTGTGTGTGTGGTGTGTATATATATATATATATATATATAAAAAAAATCATAACAATAATCGGCCGATTAATCGGTATCGGCTTTTTTGGTCCTCCAATAACCGGTATCGGCGTTGAAAAATCATAATCGGTCGACCTCTACTACAGACCCTACAGTACTACAGTGCCCTATGTCTAAAGCCCGTTTCCTCAGTCGTCTCAGCTGAGAAGGATCAAATAGTGTGTCAGTCGATCCATGCGGCCCGGGGCTGACCTCGCTAAGAGGCTATTAGTAGCAGTTCTGGACTGCCGTGTTCTGCTCCGTCTGGACTCAACCAAAAGGGCTGGGGCTAATACACTTCAATCCATAGCCATGACTGGGCAGAATGTGGACTAATCAGAATGTGTTTTCCCCCCACAATAATAGCATGGTATGTCACTGTTTTTGAATGTGTTATGTATTATGGGATGTACAGTGGCCTTCAGGAAGTATTCGTACCCCTTCACTTATTCAACATTTTGTTGTGTTACAGCTTGAATTTAAAAAACGATAAAATATTTTAATATTTCTCACCCATTTACACACAATACCCCATAATGACAATCATGTCTGTAGAAATGTTTCAAATATATTGAAAAAGATTTGCAGAAATATCTCACTTACTGTACGTAACTATTCACACCCCTGAGTCACACCCCTGAGTCACACCCCTGAGTCACGCCCCTATTCACACCCCTGAGTCACGCCCCTATTCACGCCCCTATTCACACGCCCCTATTCACACCCCTGAGTCACGCCCCTATTCACACCCCTGAGTCACACCCCTGAGTCACACGCCCCTATTCACACCCCTGAGTCACACGCCCCTATTCACACCCCTGAGTCACACGCCCTTATTCACACCCCTGAGTCACACCCCTATTCACACCCCTGAGTCACACCCCTATTCACACCCCTGAGTCACACCCCTGAGTCACACCCCTATTCACACCCCTGAGTCACACCCCTATTCACACCCTGAGTCAATACTTTGTACTGTAGAATCACCTTTGGCAGTGATTACAGCTGTGATTCTTTCTGGGTCAGTCTCTAAGAGCTGTGAGTCTTTCTGGGTCAGTCTCTAAGAGCTGTGAGTCTTTCTGGGTCAGTCTCTAAGAGCTGTGAGTCTTTCTGGGTTAGTCTTTAAGAGCTGTGAGTCTTTCTGGGTCAGTCTCTAAGAGCTTTCCACACCTGGATTGTGCAACATTTGCCCATTTATTATTTCCAAAATTATTTAAGCTTTGTCAAGTTCATTATTGATCATTGTTAGACAGCCATTTTCAGGCCTTGTCATAGATTTCCAAGTAGATTTAAGTCTACTTTAACTGTAAACATGGCCACTGAGGAACATTCACTGTCTTCTTGGTAAGTAACTCCAGTATAGATTTGGCCTTGTGTTTTAGGTTATTGTTCTGCTGAAAGGTGAATTCACCTCCCAGTGTCTGGTGAAAAGCAGACTGAACCAGGCTTTCCTCTAGGATTTTGTCTGTGCTTAGCTCCATTCCGTTTCTTTTTTATCCTGAACAACTCTCCAGTCCTTAATGATTACAAGCATACCCATAACGTGATGCAGCCATCACTTTGCTTGAAAATATGGAGAGTGGTACTCAATAATGTGTTGCCCCAAACATAACACTTTGTATTCAGGACAAAAAGTGAATTGCTTTGACAAATATTTTGCAGTAATAATTTAGTGCCTAGTTGCAAACAGAATGCATGTTTTGGAATATATATTTTTCTGTTTAGGCTTCCTTGTTTTCACTCTGTCATTTAGGTTAGTATTGTGGAGTAACTACAATGTTGTTGATCCATCCTCAGTTTTCTCCTATCACAGACTTTAAACTCTGTAACTATTTTATAGTCATCATTGGTCTCATGGTTAAATCGCTGAGCGGTTTCCTTCCTCTCCGGCAACTGAGTTTGGAAGGACACCTGTATCTTTGTAGTGACTGGGTGTATTTATAAGGGCACAGGGCGAGACCCAGATGCAGAGACGGGAGGCAGATGGTTCGAGTCTCTGATTTGTATTATAATCCAAGGGGCAGGCAAGAGAATTGTCGTGGACAGGCTAAAGATCATAAACAAGGTCAGAGTCCAGGAGGTACAGAGTGGCAGGCAGGCCTGAGATCAGAGTCCAGGAGGTACAGAGTGGCAGGCAGGCCTGAGATCAGAGTCCAGGAGGTACAGAGTGGCAGGCAGGCCTGAGATCAGAGTCCAGGAGGTACAGAGTGGCAGGCAGGCTCGAGGTCAGGGCAGGTAGTATGGTCAGGCAGGCGGGTTCAGAATCAAGGCAGGCAAGAGCCAAAACCGGGAGGACTCGCAAAAACACAGCGAAAAGGAAAAGAGCAGGGAGTAACACGCTGGTTGACTTGGCAACAGACAAACAGAGAACACAGGTATAAATACCCAGGGGATAACGGGGAAGATGGGTGACACCTGGAAGGGGTGGAGACAAGCACAAGGTGTGGCAGTATTGATACACCATCCAAAGTGTAGTTAATATTTTCAGCTCAATGTCATTTTGTTTTGTTTTACCCATCTGTGTGCCTTTCTTTCCGAGGCGTTGGAAAACCTCCCTGGTCTTTCCGAGGCGTTGGAAAACCTCCCTGGTCTTTCCGAGGCGTTGGAAAACCTCCCTGGTCTTTGTGGATGAATATGTGTTTGAAATTCACTGCTCAACTGAGGGATTACAGATAATTGTATGGGTGTAGAGATGAGGTAGTCATTCAAAAATCCTGTTAAACACTATTATTGCACACAGAGTGAGTCCATGTTACTTATTATATGACTTGTTAAGTACATTTTTTAACCCTAAACTTATTTAGGCTTGCCATAACAAGGCATTTCAGCTTTTCTTTTTTTAAATTAATTTGTCAAATCAAAAAAACAGAATTCCAATTTGACATTATGGGGTATTGGGTATAGGCCAATTGACAACAAAAATATCAATTTAATACATTTTAAATTCAGGCTTTAACACAACAAAATGTGGAAAAAGTCAAGGACTTTGAAAACTTTCTGGAGCCACTGGAGCTACAGCAGCTGTGTCTATTCAATTACATCTGGTGTGAAGGTCTCCATGTGGTGTGAAGGTCTCCATTTGGTGTGAAGGTCTCCATCTGGTGTGAAGGCCTCCATCTGGTGTGAAGGCCTCCATTTGGTGTGAAGGTCTCCATTTGGTGTGAAGGTCTCCATCTGGTGTGAAGGCCTCCATCTGGTGTGAAGGCCTCCATTTGGTGTGAAGGTCTCCATTTGGTGTGAAGGTCTCCATCTGGTGTGAAGGTCTCCATCTGGTGTGAAAGTCTCCATTTGGTGTGAAAGTCTCCATCTGGTGTGAAGGTCACCATTTGGTGTGAAATTCCCCATATGGTGTGAAGGTCTCCATTTGGTGTGAAGGTCTCCATCTGGTGTGAAGGTCTCCATCTGGTGTGAAGTTCTCCATTTGGTGTGAAGGTCTCCATCTGGTGTGAAGGTCTCCATTTGGTGTGAAGATCTCCATCTGGTGTGAAAGTCTCCATCTGGTGTGAAGGTCACCATTTGGTGTGAAGGTCTCCATTTGGTGTGAAGGACTCCATTTGGTGTGAAGGACTCCATTTGGTGTGAAGTTCTCCATCTGGTGTGAAGGTCTCCATGTGGTATGATGGAAGGTCTCCATTTAGTGTGAAGGTCTCCATTTGGTGTGAAGGTCTCCATGTGGTGTGAAGGTCTCCATTTGGTGTGAAGGTCTCCCATGTGGTGTGAAGGTGTCCATTTGATGTGAAGGTCTCCATGTGGTGTGAAGGTCTCCATTTGGTGTGAAGATCTCCATGTGGTGTGAAGATCTCCATTTGGTGTGAAAGTCTCCATGTGGTGTGAAGGTCTCCATTTGGTGTGAAAGTCTCCCATGTGGTGTGAAGATGTCCATTTGATGTGAAGGTCTCCCATGTGGTGTGAAGGTCTCCCATGTGGTGTGAAGGTCTCCCATGTGGTGTGAAGGTGTCCATTTGATGTGAAGGTCTCCATTTGTTGTGAAAAACTCCATTTGGTGTGAAATCCTCCATTTGTCAAATTATGAGCTTTGATGCAAACCAAAGGTATTGTTGAAGTTTACATAAACGTTTATTTCAATCATCCTTAAGGTTGTTCTCTTTCTTTCAGCCTATCAAAAACCCACCGACTGGGAAGAAGTATGTACGGTGTCCCTGTAACTGTCTCCTCATCTGCAAAGACTCATCTAGGAGGATAGGATGCCCCAGACCCAACTGGTAGGTGATAGGATGCCCCAGACCCAACTGGTAGGTGATAGGATACCCCAGACCCAACTGGTAGGTGATAGGATGCCCCAGACCCAACTGGTAGGTGATAGGATACCCCAGACCCAACTGGTAGGTGATAGGATGTCCCAGACCCAACTGGTAGGTGATAGGATGTCCCAGACCCAACTGGTAGGTGATAGGATACCCCAGACCCAACTGGTAGGTGATAGGATGCTCTAGACCAACTGGTAGAGAGTAGGATGCCCCAGACCCAACTGGTAGGCCAGAGTTCATGACAGGCAGCTCTCTCTGTACATCAGCCCCAAGAATGCATACAGTGGACACAGGGCTTCTGGTCTAGAGTCCAGTAGGTATGTCCTTGCTGGTCCAGAGTCCAGTAGGTAAATCCTTGCTGGTCCAGAGTCCAGTAGGTAAATCCCTGCTGGTCCGGAGTCCAGTAGGTAAATCCCTGCTGGTCCAGAGTCCAGTAGGTAAATCCCTGCTGGTCCAGAGTCCAGTAGGTAAATCCTTGCTGGTCCAGAATCCTGTAGATAAATCCCTGCTGGTCCGTAGTCCAGTAGGTAAATCCCTGCTGGTCCGTAGTCCAGTAGGTAAATCCTTGCTGGTCTAGACTCCAGTATGTAAATCCTTGCTGGTCCGGAGTCCAGTAGGTAAATCCTTGCTGGTCCAGAGTCCAGTAGGTAAATCCCTGCTGGTCCGGAGTCCAGCAGGTAAATCCCTGCTGGTCCGGAGTCCAGTAGGTAAATCCCTGCTGGTCCGGAGTCCAGCAGGTACATTTTTTATTGCACATGGGGAGGATGTTTTCAGAAATGTTATTAGAAAGAGGAAAAGTTAAAAACCGGATGTGTGTTTTTACATACAGGGATGTTCAATACCATGAATCCAATAACAAACTGACCATCAGTAACCAACTTACCTGGGAGACATGGGTAAACAATATGATCCATCACTACTGTATGGTAACCCCACACCCTCTGTGTGCCCCGCCCCCACAGCAGACGCATCATCAACCTGAGCCCTGTGATGGTGATTCCAGAGGAGCAGCCGGCCCAGCCAGCCCTGCCAGTCCAGCCTGAGGGCACGAGGGTGGTCTGTGGCCACTGTGGAAACACCTTCCTCGTATGTGGCCAATCAGTGTGCCCTCTGAACAGCAGTCAGCACCTTCTGGCCTATCAGAGACTAGTCTGTATTCAGGTGTCTCAGAGTGGTAGTTCTGGTCTAGGATCAGGACTCCTTTGTCCATTCCTTATAATTGAAAAGGCAAAACTGATCCTAAATCAGGATGACTAAACTGAGATGCTTAATGAATGTTTTGTGCGGTCTTGCCAATGACTGGTCATAGAAGTTTGGCAAGACAAAACAAACAGATCTGGGAACAGGCTAGTCAGTCTGACTTGCCTCTCAAATCGTCTGTGTGGTTCTGTGTGTGTGTTGGTGAAACTTGGACTAATATAAGCGCTACCTATTTAACCTTTTGCAGTAGGTACTTTGTAGCAGGTCATAGTGATACATGCAGTTTGGTATTCGTCCCAAATGGCACCCTATTCCCTACATAGTGCACTACCTTTTTATTTTACCTTTTATTTAACTAGGCAAGTCAGTTAAGAAAAAAATTCTTATTTACAATGACAGCGGGTGGGTTAACTGCCTTGTTCAGGGGCAGAATGACAGATTTGTACCTTGTCAGCTCTGGGAATTGAACTTGCAACCTTTCGGTTACTAGTCCAAAACTCTAACCACTAGGCTACCCTGCCGCCCCGCCCCACTAGGCTACCCTTGACCAGGCACCCTACCCCTTGTATAGTGCACTACCTTGACCAGAACCCATAGGGTGCCATTTGGGACGTAGCCTACCTACAGTAGCAGTACCCTGGAGTGTTGTTAAGATTGTTGCCCGTTATGCGTCTTGGTGTCTAGGGTAACGAGGACTCTGCCACGCCACCTTCTGATCTGACTCTCCTTGACAACAACACCTCTACAGACCAGGTCTCTATGAGCTGGGGGTTTCAATAAAGCGTTAAATAAACAATACTATATTAATATATAATAATAATGGGGCCTCTAATTCAGCTAATAACAACCTTTGTATAACCCCTAATCACTCAAGTCAAATTGATGAGCAACATGGAATGAATGAGCCTCATACTAACGTCCAACATGTAAAGGTCAGGTCCTTAATAGTGGCCCTCTACGCCAGCATCACAGACAACAACAAGAAAGATGGTGGATTACGTTTATAGAGATTGAAAGTGTTTGAAATCAGTGACAAGGCCTTTTAGTCGTCGTTAGCTGACTGGAGAGTAGAATTCAGTGTGTGAGTTTGACAATGTGTTTTGTCTGTATTCATGTATTATTTGTGTGTGTGTGTGTGTGTGTGTGTGTGTGTTTGAGGTGTGTGTTAGAGAGAGAGAGAGAGAGGTCTGTAAACTGTATACTATCTAACCCAAACTGTTCTTGTCTTTTCCTCTGCAGTGGATGGAGCTCCGATTTAACACGCTAGCAAAATGCCCTCACTGCAAAAAAATGTAAATTCCTCAAACTTCAAATCGTTGAAATATGGTGGACCAGGTTATGTCCCAGATCATTTAACATTCTCTGTTTGGTTTCTTGGTGATTTGAGTTTACCCAGGGTTTGCGGACTCTAGTCCTTAGTTAAGGAGAGAGAGAGAGAGAGAGAGAGAGAGAGAGA
The DNA here is from genome assembly GCF_901001165.1 of Salmo trutta. Classification (NCBI taxonomy): domain Eukaryota; kingdom Metazoa; phylum Chordata; class Actinopteri; order Salmoniformes; family Salmonidae; genus Salmo; species Salmo trutta. Next base: position 42,739,278 of record NC_042990.1, on the reverse strand, counting down.
GAGAGAGAGAGAGAGAGAGGGGAGGGGAGGGTATAAAGACATACAGAAACCCAGGAGAGAGAGAGAGAGAGAGAGGGGAGGGTATAAAGACATACAGAAACCCAGGAGAGAGAGAGAGACTCTAAAATCTTTGAATACGGTCATAACCTAACAATTGTTGTTGTCTTTGTGTCCCTCTCTCTCTCTGTCGCTCTCTCTCTCTGTCTCTCTCTCCTCTCTCTCTCCTCTCTCTCTCTCTCTCTGTCGCTCTCTCTCTCTCTGTCTCTCTCTCTCTCTGTCGCTCTCTCTCCTCTCTCTCTCTCTCTGTCGCTCTCTCTCCTCTCTCTCCTCTCTCTCTCTCTCTCTCCTCTCTCTCTCAATCCCTCCACCCTACAGATCGTCTGTGGGTAGTGCTCTTCCAAGGAGGCGTTGTTGTGCCTACATCACTGTGGGAATGATCTGCATCTTTATCGGAGTGGGATTAACAGTGAGTACTGCCGAATTAGAATTCCTTGAGTGGCACAGCCACTGCATCTCAGTGCTAGAGGCGTCACTACAGACCCTGGTTCAGCGGTCTAAGGCTCTGCATCTCAGTGCTGGAGGCGTCACTACAGACCCTGGTTCAGCGGTCTAAGGCTCTGCATCTCAGTGCTGGAGGCGTCACTACAGACCCTGGTTCAGCGATCTAAGGCACTGCATCTCAGTGCTGGAGGCGTCACTACAGACCCTGGTTCAGCGGTCTAAGGCACTGCATCTCAGTGCTAGAGGCGTCACTACAGACCCTGGTTCAGCGATCTAAGGCACTGCATCTCAGTGCTAGAGGCATCACTACAGACCCTGGTTCCATTCCAGGCTGTATCACAGCGGTCTAAGGCTCTGCATCGCAGGGCTAGAGGCGTCACTACAGACCCGGGTTTGATCCCGGGATGCATCACAACCGGCCGTGTTCGGGAGTCCCATACGGCGGCGCACAATTGGCCAGCGTCGTCCGGGTTAGGGGAGGGTCTGGTCGGGGTAGGCCGTCATTGTAAATAAGAATTTGTTCTTAACTGACTTGCCCTAGTTAAATAAAGGTTAAATAAAGGTTAAATAAAGGTTACATTAAAAATATACAAAATGTCCCCCGGCTGAAATAATGGCTGTGTCCCGAATCACACGCTATACCATTTATAGTGCACTACTTTTGACCAGGGCCCATAGGGAATAGGGTTCCAGGGCCCATAGGGAATAGGGTACCAGGGTCCATAGGGAATAG